>NW_005843972.1:0-9556 GCF_000455745.1 Alligator sinensis | reverse complement strand
CCAGCTCTGATGTCTTTTGGACAGATTGTCACGTGTCCTTCCCTTGTGTCTGGTTCACGGGCAGCCGCCCCAAGTTGGCCGCTTGCGAGCCAATCTTGAAAGCAAGGGTTCGTGTTCCAGTTTGTGCATTCCTTTTGTGTCTCTGGCACCGGGCATCGCTCTGACGAACCCGTTTCCCCTTCCTGTTGTGTTTCTGTTAAATCTCTCCTGGATTTGTTACACTATCCTGGCCACGGGTCGAGGATCCTCGCGGCCAGACCCAAAAACACCTTTGGCGTACATGTGTAACGAATATGGAACTAAATTGGGTCCAAGGAAGCAAAAGCGCTTAGTTAAATTGGCACGTGCCTGCCATCGTGACACCTATGCAAACCCTGGGGTACAGCTTCCTGCTAAAGGAGCCTTTGATCCCGGAAAAATAAGTTACCTGACGGGATTCGTAGAGATGCCGGAGCCAAAGCAGATGACATATTGCTACCTATGGTATAATGAGGCTTAGAAAAGAACACTAAAATCTTCTGAGACTAGTCTCAGAGACTGTAATGATAAATTGAAAAGGCAATTGGCTACATTAAAGGAGCAACAATGGGGGTGGCCTCCTATAAAGGAGAAAACCCCTAGTGTTCCATCAGCTCCAAGGTGGCCTCCAACATATAAAAACCGTTACCCTAGTAGTCCGGTGCCCAACGTTACCTGCACCCGAGAAGATAGGGAAGCCCTACTAGATTCCTGGGGACCTAGTCCTGTTCCTCCTCCTCCTCCTACCCAAACAGTCAGCTGTGCGCCTGCTGCAGCTAGCTGTTCACCTACAGAGCCACCAGCAAGCCTGCTTTCTCCCCCAGCTTCAAGTAAGTTAGACTCCAATGATGATTACCTACCTAGTATGTGAGCAGTGAAGAAAAATTTAAAGTCTGAATTAAGGCCCTAATACGAGGAGAAGAATATCCAAAGAGGTTTGAACGGGCAGACTGTAATAACCCTATATGCCCCAGAGGGAGGAAGAGTGATGGTGACCACCTTGGGAGACCTGTGGTACTTTAAGTCAACTGTTCTCTGCCCATAGTGACAATACCCGCCTCAAATACCAGGAGGCCAACGGACTGTCAGTCATGTCCCGTTGACAGCTAGCGGTATCACTACCTGTTGTAATCCCTTTCCAAAACTCAGAGAAAGCCCTTCTGACTTTAGAGGTAAGTTGCAGCAGGTCTTCAGTATTGACAGTCCCACAGTGTCTCACGGACACTGGCTCTTAAATAGTCTGTTACATCCATAACAGAAATGACTCCTACTTGCAGAAAGTAGGAGTATTCCGGATGGCACCCCTTTGCCACAAAACGGTTACCAGCATGATGACAA
Source organism: Alligator sinensis (assembly GCF_000455745.1). Taxonomy (NCBI): domain Eukaryota; kingdom Metazoa; phylum Chordata; order Crocodylia; family Alligatoridae; genus Alligator; species Alligator sinensis. Next base: position 8,200 of record NW_005843972.1, on the reverse strand, counting down.
TCCAGGGCTGCAAAATTTACGAAATGCTAGGGCTACTTTGCTACATGCCATTACCAGAGTAGCTAAGACTCATGTAGATTGGGCTAAAGTCGCAACTTGCAGACCAAATCCTGATGAGCATCCCCCCGAGCTTCCAAATCGACTTTGTGCAGCCATCCACAGGCATACTGGCATGGATCCTGTGGCAGATGACGTGTGAGGGTGGATAGTTACCACCTACGTAAAGAAAGTATGGCCACAGTGACAAGAACCGTTACAGCACTTGGTGTAGACTGGACCCACCAAAGAAAAGACTGAAATGGTTCGGGCATCTATTGATTTACTGGGAACAGCAGCAGGTGGAAAAGGACAAAAGAAAAGAACTGAAGACTAACCTGATGGCCTTGAAAATGCTACATTTAGAACAAAAGCGGCGTACTGATCCTTGCCCGTACGCCCAACCTGGCCAGGACTTTTATCCTGGGGCCCCAATGTCCAATCAGAGCTCTCACCCAAATTGTAGCTGCAGAGCAACTGCACCTCCTTTTCAGCTGCATTCCCAGCGTGGACCGCGTCCAGATGACATTTGTAAGTATTGCCAGCAACGTGGGCACTGGAAAACAAACTGCCCAACCTGGCCTCAACCAGTCCGCTCTCTAGCTTTCCACTCTCTAGAATCTCCCCAATGACAGTTGTCTATTACAGCTGCCGATAATGTGATTACTGTTCGTTGCAATGTTTTAAACCCTGCCTCTCTTTTACCTTTCCTGCACGATGGAGATACTTGCTTGTTAAGTCATGACTGCATTACTCAAACAGACCAGGTATTTGCTTTGTGTCCAGATCTCACCGATCCACCTCTAGTTAACCCTGATTGTTGTTTTGTTCTTGCAGATGGCCTGTGCAAAAGAGACGCGACTGGGCAACTTTGCGCTCGTTCTGCGGTATGTTTGCCACATGCAGTCATGGAAGCTCACAGTCTTCCTGGTACGCGGAGTGCGCAACCCGCTGAACTACTGTCCTTAACCCGTGCCTGTATTCTAGCTGGAAATCAGTCTGTTAATCTTTATACTGATTCCCACTAGGCCTTTACAGTGTGCCATTCCACAGGTCAGATTTGGAAGCATCGTGGATTCCTTACCTCGTCTGGGACTCCTATTCTGCATGCTCTTTTAACTTTTAATGCCTGGCTGGATGCAAGTCTACTCCCTAAACAGATTTCTGATATCCACTGCCAAGGTCATACAGGAGCTTCTGCTGATGCAGCACTTGATGGTACCTCACTTGCTGTTCCCTGTTGTCTAGTCCTTGATCTCTCAACCTCTAACCTTTCTCTTCTCCAGGACACAGCTCCCGAATCGGGAAAACTGGCCTGGCTGTCTGGCGGCTGCATCTTACATTCTGACACCTTGTGCAAGTCTCCTGACGGGCGCATCAGTGCCCCTCAACCCCTTGTCCCTCCTCTTGCACGTGCATCCCATGAAACGTGGTGTGCATGCAAAACGGGGGTAGCAGGAAACACTTGAAGATACCGGTATGTGCCCACTATACATGCGCGAGTGGAAAGGATCTCACAAACTTGTGCGATAGGCTTGCAACATGGGAGTTGCCAACCCACATATGACCAGGCTCGCGCCACTCCCTGGTCTTATGGGCCATTTTGGAACTTACAAGTCGGTGTCTGTGATTTACTGGCTAGCAAAGGGCTCAAGCATGTCCTGGTCATCGTGTCTCACTTCAGTGGGTGGACAGAAGCTTACCCCGCTAGAAGAGCACATGCAGTCTCTGTAGCACAGATGTTAATGACCGACTTGATTCCGCAAGTTGGCATACTGCTGACATTAGGTTCAGATCAGGGACCGCATTTTACTTCTCCGATCCAAAAGCTTCTAACTACTGCTGTAGGATTCACGCGCACATTTCAGACACCCTATCGTCCAGCAAACTCACGGAAGGTACCACGCCCTACCCGAGACAGTACATCAAAATTACCCAAACTTTGTAAGCAAACAGGACTTTCTTGGCCTGACATGCCACCGCACCTCAGGAACATGCCTAGTACAAAACATGGACCGACGCCATATGACATTTCATTTGGTAGGCGTTTGCATGTGGGTTTAAACCCTGTCACAGAGATTACAGCAGTCGATGTGTTAGAAGGTCAGGACACTGTGTTAAGTTACTGTAAATGACTCACAAAGACTGTCAAAGCTGTCTTTCCACAGGTCAGTACTGCTTTACCCCTACCCATTCCAACTGATGTTCCCTGCCATGCTTTGAGACCCGGAGATTGGGTCCTAGTAAAGGAATTTCGCCCAAAGGACTGCCTGCAACCTAGATGAAATGGACCCTAGCAAGTCCTGCTAACCACTGATACTGTGGTAAAGGTGGATGGAAATTCCGCCTGGATACACACATCTCATGGCAAAAGGACTGTAATGCCAAAGGCAGAAGAACAAATCAACCCAGCATCAGCCCTGTTGCAATTAGATCCCACTCAAACGGAATCTGAGGCAGAAGGTCTCCAAGAACCGAATGAGGATACCCTTCACCTTGCTGAGCCCCCTCACAATGGCAACCTTTGTCCTAGAAGATGAACCAAGAAAAGGTAACTGATCAGGGTTGTTAACGTCCGGGTGAACTCATAGACCAGAAACCCCAGAAGACTTGCCTGCAGAGGCAAGCCAAGCAATACTTGTCAACCTGACGGCTAAGTTCATGACGGCTACAGTGCTACTCAATTCAGCCGTATTGGGTGCCCTGAATGTATACCTAGGTCTGCTACAGAAGGTATCAATAGGCCAAAACGTCTCAGATTGCTGGGTGTGCGGTCTTAGTCTGCGGGCTTAGAGGGAAGGATTCCTTCTGATACCTCGCCCTTGAGTTTAGAACATTTAACTGTGCGGGGGGCAGACCCAAACACTGACACTCGGACTGAGGCAAGGTACCTTACGGTGCTTCCTTTACAGGGAGAAGTGTGTTGGGTAGACAAGTACTCCCAGGCACATTTGTACTCCCTGGGAAATAGTAGTTGTAAACATTATGATATGGGAAACAGAGTGCGGCTGAACAATCCTACTGAAGACAGAACACGGTGCCAAAGTGTTAACGGAGGGTACCGGCCACCAAGCCACACTCGGTGACCTGGTGCAGTATCCTGCAAACCAATGAAGTGGTCGCATTTCGCCGTATAGGAATGCTTATTTTTAGGAGCCCATTGCTATAGACGTGGCACCATGAAGTCACCATCTCCTGACACGCTGGGAAGGCCACCTCCTACTGGAGGTCGGTTTACCTGAGACAGGTACGATGGCTCCTTTAGTAATAACCTGGCCCTGCAAGGAACCTATTGGGTATGCGGGAATAAAGTGCTACCATCAGCTACTGCCAAATCGGTTTGCATCGTGTTACGTAGCCTGGCTAACCCCTCCAGTCAGAGCCACAAATGTTCTGCCTCCAGGGCCTCACCGAAACAAAAGAGCAAGGCCCGAGCAAGCAGATTGAGAACAAGAAGCGATAGCTGCCCTTGACACTTCTAAAAACCCTTTAGCCGTGGGACACTTAATAGGGTGTTCTGTAGCAGGAATAATTCCACTAATTACTGGCCCAGCTGTCTCCTGTGTGGGAAGACCTACCCCGCGACGACAAGCGGCAGTTGACACAGTGGCCCTAGAAACGGAAACTGCTGCAGCCAGTTTGGGAAACGCTGTAAAGAGCATAGGCCAAAACGAAGATAATGTATGACTAACGGTTAGGCAGAACCCATTAGCCCGGGACTATGTTTTACTATCTGAAGGGGATGCCTGTGCTGCAATAGGCCACGAGTGTTGCACTCATGTAAACAGTACCTTAGAAGTATCCGAAAACCAAGCTAATAATGCGGCGGTTCATGCTGCAAAAGCCGCTGAAGCAGCCGTCGTTCGCGACGATTCTTCAGTACATTGGTTTGCGTGGTTTGATCCTAGGGGATTATTCAAAGGACTGCTGGGGAAAGTAATGTATGCTTTGTGCATGGTTTTAATTTGAGCGTTAAGTTTGTATGTGACGGTGCAACTAGCTTGATGTTGCGCACAGTGGTGTGTTAGAAAGGCTGAACAAACTCTCTCATCTTGTTCCAAAGGTACGGTTAGAAACATGGTGTTAGAACTGAAAAACAATGAAATGGAGCCAGAGAAACTATGGATAGACCTGTGCCACATATACATAGAGTGATCCTCCTTCGGACGGAGCAAAGGGGGGAAATGCACGGGAGAAACAATACGGTTCCAGTCTGCTATTTTGTTTGTGAGCGAGTCATGTAGCCCAGTCATGACCTTGCTCTTACAGACTGGTTGAAACTGCTTTCTTTCCCCAGCAGCAAGTTGAAGACACGTGCAGACTTGTCTGCGTCGTGGCTCATGCTGATCGGGGTTTACTCTTGCTATGCTTATGACGTCGCCCTTTCGAGACAAGCCACTCACTGCCTAGGTTCAGAGTCATACCTCACGGCAAAATTCTGAACGCGTGTATGACACTGCTCCGGAAGGCTTTCTCGATTACGCTACGTCTTTAAACTTCAGCGCGCCTCTTTGTGTGAGCCTCTGCCCAAGGCACCAGGGGGCGAAGTTTCCCCCCACAGACCCCTTGTCTCACCCTAATGCACAGGCGGACACCGATTTATTTGTGGACCCATTCTGTCCCCCTAGTACTTGGCGTACCCATAACTAGCCCTAGATTCCTTTCGGAGTTGGTTCCCTAACCCTAGCACTTGCCGTAACCCTACCGGGACCCGGATTCTTTTCGGAATATGTTCTTCAACCCTAGCATTTGGTGTAAGCCTAACTGGACATGGAGTCATGTGTGGACCTGTTCCCTAAGTGTAGCACGCAGTGTAACAGTAAGTTGACCCGGATTCAGGGGTGGACCTGTGCTGTACCCATAGGTCTTGGTGTTGTAGGAGAAGAAAACCCCAGGCCTTAATATGCTTGCAAGGAGTGCTTCGTTGAATTTTCAATGACTACTGAGCTGACCTCAGATGGCAATAGGTCCGCCCATAATTTCCCCAGGTTTGCACTCTGCTGTGTTGGCAGGGACTGGGCTCCAACGAGCTGTCTATTCAGCTTGTTATGTCTTGGGTCACGTGACCTGAAATTGAAACAAACCTTTAAAAGGTTTGCTCTGATTGCCTGTGGTGGACAGGCTCAGTGCCTCCCTGCTGCAGCTGCTTGTACGTGACGGTGTCTGAGAACGTCGTGCCGAAATAACCGAGTGATGCGTGTTTCTTCTACAGCAGTCCCCCCCGGCTGGACATGGATTCATTTCTGACTCTGTTCCCTCACACGACCACTTGGCGTAGGTCTAAGTGGCCCCAGACTCCTTTGTGCACTTGTGCCCTCACCCTAGCACTCGGCTTAATCCATCCTGGGGCCGCCTTCAATTCTGACTCCGAGCCCTAATCCTAGCACTCGGCCTAACCCTACCTGGGCCTGCATTTGTTTTGTGATCTGTTCCCTCACCCTAACCCGTGGCCTAACCCTAAGGGCACTTTGACTCATTGTTGGACCCGTTCTGTCCCACTAGCACTCGGCCTACCTGTAAGTGTCCCTGGATTAGTTTCTGAGTCCGTGCCCTTACCCTACCACTCGGCCTAACCCTAAGTGTCCCTGGAATCATTTGTGAATCCATTGGCCCACCCTAGCACTTGACATAACCCTATGTGGACTTTGATTCATGTATGATTAGGTTTCCTAATCCTAGCAGGTGTTGTACCCCTAACTGGACCCATGTTTGTCTGTGGACCCGTACTATCCCCACTACCACTCGGCGTAAACCTCACGGGGCCTGGATTCATTTCTGATTCTGTTCCACAAGTAGCGCTTGGCCTTGCTGTCACGCGGCCCGGATTCCGCTTGGAATCCATTCCCTAACCCTGGCACTCGAAATCACACAAAGTGGACTCGGATTTGTTTCATAATCTGTTCCCTAACCCTAGCACTTGGCCTAACCCTAACTGACCCGGGGTTTGTTTCTGAATCCGTTCCCTAACCGTAGCACTTGTCGTAACCCTACTTGGATCTGAATACCTTCCCTAGCCGTACCACTTGTTGTTACTGTAGCTGAGCCTGGATTTGTTTGTGACTATGTCCCCGAACCCTAGCACTTGCTGTAACCGTCACTGGGCCCAGATTCTGTTCTGAATATGTTCCCGCACCCGAGCCCTCGGCCCAACGCTACATGGACTCAGACTCCCTTGTGGACCCGTTCTGTCCCCCGAGCACTTGGCCTAACCTGAACTGGCCCTGGATTCATTTGTGGACCTGTTCCCTAACCGTAGCACTTGCCGCAAGCCTAACAAGCCCTGGGTTTGCTTATGAGTCTGCTCCCTAACCCTAGCACTCAGCGTCCCCCTAAGTGGCCCCTGATTCATTTCTGCATCTGTGCTGTACCTGTCGGAATCAGTGTAACCGAAGTGTACGCAGATACATGTCTAAATCTGTTCCCTAATGCTAGCCCTTGGCCCTGACCTTGACTCGGATTCATTTGCGGACCTGTTCTGTCCCAGGAGCCCTCGGCCTAACACTAACTGGCCCTGGACTCGTATGTTGACCCGTGCTGTGCCCCTAGCACTTGGCCTAAGCCTAACTGGCCCCAAAATCATTTCTGAACCTGTTTCCGAATCCTAGCACTTGGCGTCACCCTTCCTGGGCCTGACTTCATTTCTGAATCTGTCCCCGGACCCTAGCACTCAACCTGACCCTACCTGGCCCTGGATTCATTTGCGGACCTGTTCCCTAACAGCAGCGCTTAGACTAACCCCAACGGGGCACGGCTTGTCTCCGAATCTGTGCCCTAACCCTCGCCCTTGGTGTATCCGTAACGGGCTCCCAGGTAATTTCTGATTCCGTTCCCTGACCCTAGCATTTGGCGTAACCCGACCTCGATCTGCATTCGTTTCTGAGTATGGTCCCTAACTGTACCACTCAGTGTAACCATAGCTGGGCCCGGATTGGTCTCAAAATGTGTTACCTAACCGGTGCACTTGTCCCGAGCAATTTGTGTAATGGTAAGTGAGCCTGGACTCATTCTGGAATCTGTTCTAACACCGTAGCAGTTGAGGTAAGGCTAACTGGGCCTCGATTCATTTCTGAATCGGTTTCCTGACCCAAGCACTTTGTGTAAAGGTATGTGGGCCGGGGTTCATTTGTGGACCCTTGCTGGGTACCTAGCACTTGGTGTAACCCGAACCGGCCTGGGATTCATTTGTGCATCTGGTCCCTCACCCTAGCAGTTGGCGTACCCCTCAGTGGCTCTGGATTGATTGGTGCACCTGTTCTGTCTGCCTAGCACTTTGTGTAAGCCTACGTGGCCCTGGATGTATTTCAAAACGTGTTCCCTAACCGTCGTCCGTGGTGTGACTGTAACTGGGCTCGGAAACCTTTGTGGAACTGTTCGCGCACCCTAGCACTTGGCGTAATCCTACCTGGGCCTGTATGTCTTTCAGATTCCGTTCCCTAACCCTATCATTGGGTTTAACCCTGTCTGGGCCCGGATTCATTTGCGGAGCTGTTCACTAACTGTAGCACTTGGCCTAACCTTACCTGGGCCCGGGTATGTTTCTGAATACGTTCCTTCAGCCTAGATTTTGGTGTCACCCTACCTGTATCTGGATTCATTAGTGAATCGGGTCCCTAACCCTTGCACTTGGCCTAACCGTAACTGGGCCGGCATTCATCTCTGAATATCTTCCCTAACTCTAGCATTTGGTGTAACCCTAGCAGTACCTGGATTCTTTTTGGCATCTGTTCCCTAACCCTAGCAGTCGGTGTCACCCTACATGGGCCGGGATCTGTTTCTGGACCCGCTTCCTAACCATAGCACTGGACATAAGCCGAAAGGGGCCTGAATTCATTTCTGAATCTGTTCCCTAACCCTAGCGTTTGGTGTAACCCTAACTGGATTTGGATACGTTTGTGCATCCGGTTTGTCCCCCTAGCACTCGGCCGGACTCTAACTGGGCCCAGAATAATTTCTGAATCTGTTCCCTAACCCGAGATATTGGAGCCAGTCTAACGGTATCTCGATTAATTTCCCCGGATTCTGTTCCCTAACTGAAGCACTTGGCGTAACCCTACCCGGACCCGGAATTGTTTGCGGACCTGTTCTCTAACCCTAGCACTCGGCGTAACCGTCACTTGGCCTGGATTCCGTTGAGGACCTGTTCTGTGTGCCTAGCACTTGGCGT
>NW_005843971.1:24861-25457 GCF_000455745.1 Alligator sinensis | reverse complement strand
GACCAAGAAGAGAGAGGGGCCCAGCTGCACCGCTTGGCCCAAATATGAGAGCTTCTGGGGTAGCATCTGTGGGGCAGGAGGGATGGGCAAATAAGACGGGTGGCCCTGAGACTAGAAATAGGAATCAGATTCTCCCTCACCTGTATCAGCTTCAGCCAGAGAGACAGGTGTGTTCGGGTCTGAGCCTCTGGCCTGGGGCTCTGTAACTGGTTGTGCAGGCTGATGTCAGCCCTCTATGAGGTCACTGCCCCTCTGGTCCAATGGCTGATCTCCTACTGACTCATGCCCGTGAGCTCACGGTTTGCCCCACCCAGCTGGACCCATCCCCTGCCTGTAGCAGCCCCTTCACCATCTAGTCCAGCATATCCCGTATCCCATCCCTGACAGTGCCCAGTGCCCGAGGCTGGAGAGACCAGGACAGGACAATCCCGTCCTGCAAAATGGTGGTGGTAGTGGGGGGAGAGGGTAGCCTGGCCAGTGTGGGGACAGCTCTGCCAAAGCCCGTGTAGTATGTGCAAGATGCCCAGCAGTGTGAGAGACAAAACCAAGGGTGTTTAACTCAAGCACTAGCACTAGCACTAGCCCTGCCCTGCCCT
>NW_005843971.1:24238-24708 GCF_000455745.1 Alligator sinensis | reverse complement strand
TTTTTCAGTGCAGGGACAAGGATACATCTGATGCTGCAGTCCGCTGGAGCATGGTATTTGCCAAGCTCTAGCAGACTCAAGTCTGCTCCCACATGCCTTGCTACATGTCTGTAGGCACCCCAAGTGACAAAACCAAGTGGAAGACATGGGATGATCCTCTCCAAAACCAATATGCCCATCTTTATTTCATGACTTTGCTTTACTTCTGTTTCTTTTATAATTAACTCATGAAATTGTTGTCTTCATACTATAGGGTACAACCTATTTACAAAAATGAAGGTGGTTGGTTAATTCTGCAGCTTTCTACATACAATGACACTTGGCTTGGGTCGTTTTGTGTTAAAAAAAACAAACAAAAAAACTATTGAAACGGGGAAGTAATGTTTCATGCATGAATCTTACTGACTGCACCACCTAAAATAAATGCCATGAATTGCAAGATGAGGAATTGAAGACTTTTGTTTACCAGT
>NW_005843971.1:22191-23733 GCF_000455745.1 Alligator sinensis | reverse complement strand
CCATGTTAAAAAGAGATTGAGAGAACTATTTAGCTTGCAGAAAAGGTAATTAAGAGGCAGATCATAGCAGTCTTGAAATATTGAAAAACTGCTATGAAGAAGTGAGTGAACAATTGTTCTCCCTTGTTGAATAGGAAAGGACATCAAGCTTCAGATGACAGCAACATCAGGGGGAAAAGCACCCTTGTTTCTAGACCAGTGCGGATGTGGAATAGACTGCCCAGGGACGTTGTGGAGGTTCCTTCATTTCAGGTTTTCAAAAAGAGGATAGTCATTGCTCCCAGATGATTTAGGAGTAACAGTCTTACATTTGTGCAGCGAGGTGGACCACATGATCCTTGAGGCCCCTTCTGACCCTATGAGTTTATTATAATTAGCATTGTAAAAGCATCATGAATTTATATTGTGGATTAAGAGTCAACTGCAAGTGAATGGACACAGAGACAGAAGGATTACTGTGTGTCTTTTTAAATAATCTCTTTTTTTTCTTTTTCCTTTTACAGGGTAGACAGAAAGATGGGAACTAGTCCTCCTAATATTTCATGCATGGGTGAACTGCTGGAACTCGAGTTGACACTACTAAGGTTTTGTGAACCTGTCCGGTTATACTAAAACAGCATTTTCCAAACAAAACATGTTTAAAGGGAAATTTCCTGATCACCTTTGCTACTCATCACAAAACATATTACTGTGTTTTGATTATAGTAAGGGAGGGTTACCACATTACTGGGGGAAAAAATTCAGGACCATAGATATCTGTTCACCGCTGCTCAAACAAGTTGTGGTTTTTAAGAAAATGTCCTAATGGAAGTTAGGTGCTTACTTTAAATGAGATTTAAGGTCCCAAACTCACTTGCCTGTTTCAAAATATTCATAAGATCCTAGGACTGGAAGGGAGAGTATTGCTTCCTCCAATGATATGTTTGGTCCTAATACAAGAACGCTGTTCTCTGTGTGCATCTATTCATGAAATTAGCACAGCCGAATGAACTCCACCACAGTTCTTGCTGGAGTTTCTTGTTCCTGGGTGCAGAATTAGAGTAGATGGCATTAGATTAGCAATTTGCTCCCAGTCACCCTAGGCAGTGGGGGGCCACAGAGGACAGGGGGTGGGGTAGGAGACCTGTCCATGGCTGTTGTGTGGCGATCAGGATCTTATTCCAGCTTGATGGTGCTGGCTTGGGGTGATGCCTTGTGCCCAAGTATGGGGAGTGGTGGGGGCAGGCGGGTGGTAAGCACTGCCGGGACCGGGGAGAGGGGAGACAAGAGGTGGAAGCAGCACCAGGCCTTTCCTGTTAGCTTTGTTAAAGATGCCATCAGCATGCCTAGGTGGGAAATGAAGATCACATGTAACAAAGAGGATTGAAGGCCAGACCCACGAAGGGTAGATCGGGGAGGGATCATGCCCTCATCCTGCTAAATGAGGTCCCCCAACTGGCTGGTGGGTCTGAGCCTGGTTCCTCCTCTCCCCACTGCAGCACTGCTCAATTTAAAGGGGTATACACACACAGGGTGCAGCCCCCAGCTGTTCCCAGCCCGGTT
>NW_005843971.1:20529-21047 GCF_000455745.1 Alligator sinensis | reverse complement strand
GGGGGGATAGGGTGAGGCATGGATGCAGCCCCTAAATACAGATCTGGTGGCACATGCCCCCCCTGCCCTCCAGGGCTGCATGCCTCACCTTCCCATGCCCACCAGATGAGTCACTCTTGGCTCTGTCCCCTCCCTGCCTAGGCTGTGCAGGGCTTGCCCTTCCCTTACAGCCTTTGGTGGGAGCGATCGAAGCCCCAGCAGTGAGGGAGGGAGTGGGGATAGGGCTAGGGCCTCAATCGGCACCCCACCACAACCCTCCCACCCCTCCCCTCCACTCCCCACTGCTGTACATAACTGGATTAATTTTTGGATCCATCATAGAATAGATTATGGTTTCTATGAGGTCAAGAGCTGATGGGGAGCTGGAGATAGGTTTCATATAGGGAAAGGTACACATGCTTATAAGCAAGGAGGCCAGAATGAGGTGAGGAAGGAAGGTGAGAAGTCTTTGTGCTATCCTTGCTCAGATGGGCACTGTGTTGAAGATCTGAATGTATGATACAATTATGAAAAGAAAA
>NW_005843971.1:14569-18765 GCF_000455745.1 Alligator sinensis | reverse complement strand
AGACTGACGGGCCTATAGTTGCCCGGGTCCTCCCTCCTCCCTTTTTTAAAAGATGGGGACCACATTGGCTATCTTCCAATCATCTGGCACATGGCCCAAGCACCCCGAGCACTCGTAAAGCCATGCCAAGGGCCCTGCAATAACCCCTGCTAGCTCCCTCAACACCCTGGGGTGGAGAGCATCTGGACCTGCTGATTTGAACACGTCTAGCCCCTCCAGAAGCACTCTAACCTGGTCCTCCTCAACCTTAGGTCTTGAGGCATTCCCCTCGAGTCCATCTTGAATCACGGTATGGGAGTCCCGGTCCCTGCACAAGAAAACACAGGTGAAGAATTTGTTAAAGAGGTCTGCCTTCACCTCTGGCGCAACCACCAGATTGCCCAGCGCATCTTGCAGGGGCCTCACATTTCCCAGTGCCTTCTTCATCCTCCCTATATATTTGAAAAAGGACTTTTTATTCTCTTTGATTTTGGATGCTAGTCCTAGCTCTATGTCCACCTTAGCTTTCCTAACAGCCCCCCTACAGGCCTGAGCAGTGGAGGTATACTTCTCCTTGGAGATCGCCCCCCCCACCGCCAACTTCCACTGGGTGTATGCCGCCTTTTTGGCAGGCATTCCTCGACATCCTTGGTGAGCCAGGGAGGCTTTTGGGCACTCTTGCCCCCCTTTCTTCTTGTTGGGATTGTCACCCCTTGGGCCCTGAGTATCATCTCCTTAAGGAATCACCACTCATCTTGGGCACCGAATTCCCCTGCCCTCGAGAACCCCAGCACCTCTCCCACCAATCTCCTCAACTCGTTGAAGTTGGCCCTCCTGAAGTCTAGGGCTACCGTCTTGCTGCAGGCCCTTGTCACCCTGCGCTGGATGATGAATTCCAGCAAGCAATGATCACTATCACCCAGGTGGTCAAGGACCTGGAGCCCCCTTACCAGATCATTTCCTGTGGCCAGGACCAGGTCCAAAATACGATTTCCTCTGGTGGGACTGTACACCTGCTGGGTTAAGTGGAGGTACTGTATCTTAGCCAGGAACCTCCTGGAACACTCTGACCTGGCTGACTGCTCCTCCCAGCAGATGTCTGGGTAATTTAGGTCACCCCTGACAGCTACATTCCTTGCCTTAAGTGCCTCTGCAAGCTGGCCCCAAAATTCCCAGTCAAGCTCCTCCCCTTGTTTGGGGGATCTGTAGTAGACCCCCACCGTTACATCCCTCTCCCCACGACCCCCTTGTATCTTGACCCAAAGCATTTCAGCTTGCCCCTTCTCTGATCCCATTTTGCTGGCAGAGGATGTGTATTGGTCTTTGACTTAGAGCGCCATACCCCGTCCCTTCCTTCCTTCTCTATCCCACCTGTAGAGCCCATAGCCCCTAATGCTAACTGCCAAGTCATGGGATAAATCCCACTACGTTTCTGTAATCCCTACTATGTCTGGGTTTGAACTGGCTATTCTGAGGGCAAGTTCCTCCTGTTTGTTCCCCATACTCCGAGCATTGGTATACAGGAATTTAAGGTCTTGCATAGCTGCATGTTCCACGCCGCCCCCCCCCGATTAGGAAGACTATCTGGACCCCTGTGTCTTACCTGGGCACTCCTTGCATGTGTCACCTGTCTTGCTCAGGTGGTGTCTCCACATCTTCGAGCAGCCCCCTTCCACATTGGGAAGACAAAACCAATTTTTCTTGAAGGTTGCAAAGAGGGCTATTGGGATATCTGTGTAACGTTATGTAATGGACACATCAATATAATAGAGCAGGGGATCACCAACATTTTCCATTTTTAAGTGAGATTCACCCAGCTCACAGGAAAACTAGGGTGATACCCAAACCATGTGACTACTACCACTTTTTGTCAGTGCTGCTTCTTTTTGCTGCCCAGCTGCAGTACAGCACAGCACAGAGTAAGAGAAGGCTCCTGTTAGCAAAAGACCTTCCTCCACAGGGTGGATATAAAGGCATCATGGGCTCTGGATTGTCAACTGCTATGATGAAGTCCAGACAAAACTGATAAGGTCAAAATGAAATACTTTGGGACCACCCAAGGGGGCCTAGCACACCCCCACCTGAGACGTAAGACGACTGCCGGCCCGAACACCCCGGACACATCTGCAGACCGACCAACAACTTTGTAATTTCTGCCCGACCCAAGTTTTGTAACTGTAATTGAAGCAAGCATCTGACCTGCACTGTACGAGCAGTGTAAGTAAACAACCTTTTTGTTCAATCAAAACGCTTGAGTACCTGATTCCACTCCAAGCGTCACAAGTACCCGCCCGCCGACTAGGGTTCCTAAAGCCCCGAACCCCACACTGCGGCTCTCGGCGGCGACAGATGCTACCTCTGGAGCCTGCCTGGCATGGGCTGTACATGGCATGAGGCTGCACAGGGATGTATGTTTCATGTGGCACCTGTGCAAGGTGAGCCCTGTGTACTAGGCTGGGGGTTTGTCTGGATTGGGCCCATTGACCCACCCTGCACGCAGGATCCAGTGTACACAGACAGCTACACGTCTTCCCCACTGGGCAGTTTTTACTGTGCAGTCATGTAGTACTTGCTTTAACGAGAACTAAATGAACACGCAGTACCCGCCATGGCTGCGCAGTCCCGAAGGCGCATGGGGAATTTCAAACCCTACTGTGCAGTAGCAATGAGGCAACGCTCAGGAGCTCATTGCTAGTGCACCATAGCGGTGGCATCATGGTTGATGCCTGCCAACACTATGTTGCCACAGGGATGAACGACATCACCCAGTGACCTGCTGTGGGCACCATGTGCTGCAGGCTGGCCCCTCACATCTTATGCTGTGCACGGTGCAGGGACCGGTTTGTGTTGCATGTGCTTTGCAGGGCTAGAGCTGCAAGCACCAGATGTAGTCAGTCCATAATGCCCCTTGCCTGCAGTGCCTCCACTAGACCACCCCTGTCAGCTTGATCTGGCAGATGGGGTCCATCTGTGTATGACACCGCTGGGTTCAAGGGTAGCTGATGGTGGAAGAAATGAGGGGGACTGGGGACCTTGGATGTATATGAGTCAGGGGAAAGTGGTCTGAGGGGCTGCCATATTCATGACAGTAGATTCAGAACCAGGACCCTACTAATGATTGCTGAGCTAATATTTTGTCAATGTGATGCCTTGCAATGGAGCTTGTTTGTCTTCACTATGGAATACATTAATTATACTTAAAGTTATTTATTTTGCACCTTACAACCTGACTTTTATTCTCATGTTTTATCTCATGCAAAACTACATAGGAACTAACCCAATTGCAGCTTGGTGCCTCCCTGCATGCTAAGGTGCCCAGACTGGCTAACTGGAACAATAGAGCCAGATAGAGAAGCTCAGGGCCTTCTCGGAGATCCCATGACTTGTGTTGTGAGGGAGATTAAACTAGAGCACAGCCCTGCTGTTCTGCTAACATTTGTACAGCTCAGACTGTTTACATCTGGGCTTTTCCTTCTGAGCTGTGCAGGACTCCAGGGAGTGAGTCCCATGAGCCTTTGGAAGAAAACTACTGAAAAATTGCTGTCTTGCTTCACTACTTTTCTACAAGGCATGGCTGAGGTCAGCTGCATACTCAGAAACCTGGTTGGATTTACTTCAGTCATTCAGTGACAGAAGGAGCAGAGAAAAACCTCTGAGTTATCTGTGCTTCTGGGGACCTAGACTAGTGGTTGGTGCAGAGGAGATCTGAGAGATCAACTGGACAAGAGCAAAGGATCTCTTGCAGGGGAAGCCTGAATATGACACAAGAGATAAGGAAACGTCCACAAAAACAATGTCAGTAAGTTTGCTGCATCGGTGATGTGTCCTCTCTTAGTAAGATGCAGAGGAGATTTTAAAACATTAAAAGTTGGAAAACCTGGGTACAGAAATACTGCATTTTATGTATAATAGACTCAAACCTACAAGAGTGAATGAAGACATTTCCAATGTTTTTGCTATTCATTCAGATAATGTTATAAAGCATATTGGGAGTGCGGTGGGAAGAGGGGAGGGGTGAGATTGAGACCTTTAAGGAATTCATCTTTTTTTATATAATATCTTTTATTTCACATATATTTGTTTCCAGAGTACATTTTCTAGGTGAGATCTATTGAAAACGATAGACTTTCAGATTTAAAGCAAAGAAAAAAATCCTGAATTGTGACTGGGCTAGCATTTTCTTCATTTTCTAAATGAAATATCAAAATAATGTATTT
>NW_005843971.1:8991-11100 GCF_000455745.1 Alligator sinensis | reverse complement strand
TCATTGATCTGTATGTTAGAGCACATCATTTTCCACCAAAGCCTTGAGGTCCAGTGTTCAGAGGGCTAGGACGTTGAAATGCTAGGCTCTAGCATTGTCTGGTGCCTAACTACATTTGACTAGTTTGGAAACAGCCATCTCATTAACTCCCAGCCTGGATACTGTGTTTTGATTATAGTAAGGGAGGGTTACCATATCACTGGGACAAAAAATTGAGGGCCATAGTTATCTGTTCACCGCTGCTTAAACAATTTGACGCTTTAAAAAAAATTATAATCTGAAAGTAAGTTAGGTGGTTACTTTAAATGAGCTTGAAGGTCTCAAACTCACTTGCCTGTTTCAAAATATTCATAGGATCCTAGGACTGGAAGGGAGAGTATTGCTTCCTCCAATGCTATGTTTGGTCCTAATACAACAACACTGTTCCTTGGGTGCATCTGTTCATGAAATTAGGACAGCGTGCAGCCCCCAGCCATTCCCTGCTTGGTTCAAGTGCCATGCAATACAAGGTGTATGTGTTGTCCAGCTTCTTACCCCCTCGCATCTTCTCCCTGCAGCCCCCCTGCTGTTAGCCTCACTCTCAGGCATAAGGTGTCAGAGGGCCTAGGATCCCAAGATCAATGCAGCTGGAAGCTGTCCCCCACTTCAGGACAGTTCCCCACTCTCTCCAAAACTCCGGCCTGACCCCTGTACCCCCTGCCAGCCCAGGGCTGGCACTGGGGAAGCCTGGAGCTCCATCTGGCTGTTGCAGCAGGGCAAAGCAGGGCAGGTGGGTAGGAACAGCCCTGCACTCTGGGAGCAGATTTGCTCCTGATGCAGGTGCACATGTATACACATACCCAGGTGCAGGTTACTGGTCTGATAGTTTTTACCGTGCCAAAATATTTCGCCATATTTTTTCTGAGATGCACCTGCACAGGTGTGTAACAGCTGCACAGCTCACTGGGCCGCAAGCTCAGTTAGCGTGCCATGTTTTTTACCTTCTACAGAAAGACCGGAAAATGCTTGCACTGGGTGCCATGGCTTTTTCAATCAGGAAAATACACTATGAACTGTGCATGCTTTTTATTGGACCATTTACCATCTAATCAGAGCCCCCGATGCAAACTGAGGGCTCTGATTGGCTGTGATTGCACTTTAAAGCACCCATAATGTGGGGAAGGATCCAATTTCAGCTTTAAGAGAGAGAGGGGCAGAGGTGCTGACCCCCACCCCCTCACTGGAACGGGCACTGAGACTTGCTTTGGGAGCCGACATCAGGACAAGGAAGAGCCTGTATAGGACCATCAGGAGCTAATCTCCTCACCAAGCATGGAGCTGTGCAGCTTCTAGACACAGGTGTCCCCAGGAGAAGAGGGAAAGGGAATGGCCAGCCTCAGCTAGTAGGCTGTTTGGGAGCTGCCAGCTCAGAACCCCGCAGGCATGGGTGACTGGTGCCACCTTAATCAGGGGGGGCACGTGTCCCCCCCAGTGACCTGTCAGTCATTGCATGGGGTGGGGGTCCCCTCGCAGCCAATATCGCTAACTGGGTGGGGCTTCCCCCACAGCCGATGGCATTGACTGGGAAGCAGCTATGGCACTCCTGGAAGTGGACATGGTGCTCCCAGAAGTAGCCATGGTGCTTCATCCAGTGCTCCCACTCCCTTGCTGGCACTCGCAGGGCATGCACTGGCGCTCCTGCCTGCCCGCCATCTAAGCGGGGAGCACGCCCTGTCAGGGGGTGCACCCCCTACACATCACCACTGCCTGCAGGAGGGAGGCTGGTCTGAGCCAGGAGGGCTCGGGGCTGCAGGATCAAAGGACCTGCCAGGGTAGCGGAACACCAGTGCTGGACTGTGAGCACAGTGAGGAGACATTTAACCCTGTAGCATTTGCAAGCATTGTATTTACAGAAGAGGTAAGAGGAAACCCTTCACCTGTGTAGCAGAAAACCCCCTTTTCCTCTTGCTTGCGGTTGCTCTCCCCTCCTTGGATATGTTTTTCCTCTTCTACTTTTTCTTCCTTCCTCTTTCTTTCACTTTAAGATAAGGAATTGTGTTTTGAAATTTGTATGTGTGCATTTTGTTTCTCCCCGTGTATTTTGGTATTTTTATCTATTTGTGTGCCATG
>NW_005843971.1:1188-8309 GCF_000455745.1 Alligator sinensis | reverse complement strand
CCACGTGGGAATAATTTAGAACTAGCCAATAGCGGGGAACAAATTTGCATGTGGGTGGTGGGAACTCTTTTGCACAGTGCATTTCTCTTGCAACTTGAGCAATGCACCCTGCAAAAGAAGCTACAAATTGGCAGGAAATTCTTCCTTGCACCGGGGTTCTCCTCTGCAGCAGAAAACTCTACCGTGCAACGAAGCTGTAATTTAGCGGGGATAATTCTAGTGCTGAACCACACACAAAATCGTACCTTTGGGTCATGACAAGATCAACCAATGGAACAAATCAATAAAAGACAATGTAGCAACCAGGACATCTCTAAATGTCACTGATCAAGGGCTAGAAGCCCTGGTCTGAGTTAATCAATGCCGGGGACCAACTTTTGGGCTGAATATCTCCAGATCTACCGCTCCCAGAGCCCTATTCAAAATTCATCAATGGACTTCCAAACCTGCACGTACATGTGGACGACCCCTGGGGCTGACAGATGCCATCCAGCAGCCAACTGGGGGGGAAGTCCCACTAGGGTCAATGACCCCTGGATTGGGCAAACCTGAAAACTGGGGAGTCACCAAAGTCTACCAAGGACAGATAAAAAGCAGTGAAAAGTGACCCTCAGTGGCGCCCTCTTGATCTCCAATTCGACCAGCATCCCAAAGTCTACCAAGGACAGATAAAAAGCAGTGAAAAGTGACCCTCAGCAGCGCCCTCTTGATCTCCAACTCGACCAGCACCCGACCTGTCCAGACAGAAGGACCAGCTGGTGACCCCCTTCTGGAGGATAACACCACGCTGAAAGAAACCTCGACTGGCCATTGACAGCAGACTCCAGCGCTTGTAGGATAGGTATACCTGACTCTTGTAGCTTGCTACTGTGTGTGTCCATGTGTGTGTGGGGGGGGGACTAGCCCCAAGGTTTATGATTTAACTTCATTACAGTGTAGCCAACACCTGTACCATCTGCTCAGAGGTTTTGGCGCCCCGGCCAGCCTGATGAAGGGGGTTCAGAGGCTCAAGAATGATTTATGATTTAACTTCATTACAGTGTAGCCAACACCTGTACCATCTGCTCAGAGGTTTTGGCGCCCCGGCCAGCCTGATGAAGGGGGTTCAGAGGCTCAAGAATGACAGGCGCTGTGTTCACATCATCTAGTGGCAGATCCTAGCAATAACTGTGTTGCTATTTATTACAATGAAAGGGGAGGTTTAATTCTAAAAGGAAACTGTTGTTTTTTTTATCAAAAGGATATGACCAGGTGAGTGTAATCCGTGCGGGAACAAACCCTTGTGTGAGAATGATTCAGTTATGACTACATTGCTAGATTGTATTCAAATTATTGGTTTTATTATTCTCTATTGATAATATATATATGTATATATGCCTTTTTTTATTAATTTCTCTATTCCTGTATATAGTGATACATATAATAAAGAAAGACATCTGTTCATTGGGCTTGAAGTAAATGAGTGGGCAGTGAGGGTGAGGGCCACACCTCTCTCAGGGACACCCTGGTCAGCAGATCTGCCTGAGGGAGGTCCCGAGGGCTCAGGCCCGGGGCCCGTACCGTTCGACATCTCGCTCAGCAATCCAGATGCAGGGGTGGCAAGCGTAGCCTGGGGAACGCTCTTCAAGGCTCTCAAAGTCAGCATCACCTCTAGGACAAACGCGAGTTGGTGACACGAGGACATGGTCCACAGGGCCTGCTGCAACCTGTCCCGCATCTACAGACATGTTGCAGGCCCTGGGAGGCAATCCCACCCCTCTCTGTGGTGCCGGACCTACTGCAGTCAGAGTCCCACATCCGGTCCTGAGAGGGAGGCGGTTGGTGCAGAGAGGGTCCGGAGGAGCGTCGCTCCCTCGGTCATGGAGCAGCGGAGCAGCCCTACAAAGCGAGGCGACCGGGCCCAAACCTACAAAGCCTCCCCCAGACTAGGTCGTGAGAGCATCGAGTGACCATCAGCAAACTCACCCAGGGGAATGGCAGGCCTTGGGGGAGGGTCTGGTGCCCAATTCCAGCACCGCCCAGAGTCACTGGCAGGAAAACATACCCCCTGTGACCAACAGTTTTTTTTTCCCACCCCTTTCTCATCAACAAACTAGCTGACTGTAACATGAATGCCTTCACAGTCAGATGGACTGGGACGATGGCCTAAAAAGCAGCCTGTTCAAATTTGCTTACAACACCGAGATTTGGGACGAGGTGGGTACACGAGTAGAGAAGGACAGATGACAGCAAGGCGTGGACAGGTTACAGGGGCGGGCTCACAAAAATAGGATGTGTTTCAATGCTGCCAAGTGCAGAGTGCGGCACTTGGCTAGTAGGAACCAGCAGCATGCTCAGAGGCTGGGAAACTCCCTTCTTCTGAGCACGGTGGCAGAAAGAGATCTTGCAGTCATTATTGACTCTGAGATGAACACGGGCCCACAATGCAAGGCCACAATGGATAGGGCTAACCGTACCTTGTCGTGAATCCGCAGATGCATCATGAGCAGGTCCAAGGACGCGATCCTCCCCCTCTATGCGACACTGGTCAGGCCGCAACTGGAGTACCGCGTCCACTTCTGGGTACCGTGCTGCAGAAGAGATGTCGACAGCATCAAGACGGTCCAGAGGAGGGCCACCCACGTGATCCGGGGGCAGCGTGGCAGACCCTACAAAGAGAGGCTACGGGGCCTGAACCTGTTCAGCCTATGCCAGAGAAGGCTGAGGGGGGCCTGGTGCCCATCTATAAGCTCCCCTGGGGGGACCAGCAGGCCTTGACAGAGACCCAGTTCCCCCCCCCCATAACAAGGAATAACAGCCACAAATTGTTAGCGAGTAGGTTTAGACTAGACATCCAAAGGCACTACTTCACAATCAGGGTGACTAGGATCTGGAACCGACTGCCAAGGGAAGCGGTGATGGCTCCTACCCTGGGGGTCTTTCAGAGGAGGCTCGACGTCTGCCTGGTTGGGGTAATTTGAGCCCGGTTTCCTGTCCTGCCCAGGGCAGGGGGTCAGACTCGATGATCGACAAGAACCCTTCTGACCCTACTTCTATGAATCTAACGGGACTTTACCGTTAGGATGCGGGACTTTACCGTTAGGACGGCCAGGCTCCGCAATGGGCTCCCAAGGCAGGCGGCGCTCTCCTACATTGCAGGTCTCAGAGAGGAGGCTAGACAGAGAGTTGGCCTGGGTGACAGGACCCCAGCACCTGCTCCTGCCCAGGGCATCAGGTCAGACTTGACGATCTGGCAAGGTCTCTGTCAACCCTAAGCGCCACAAGACTGGAATGCTCTGGCTGCCGGCCGCTGCCAGTGATGGGGGACAGAGCCATGACACCTTGGCCAGACCTGGCTCCCTCTCCCTCGCAGCCTCCACTTGCAGCTGCCACGTCAGGCCAGTCTGGCTGGCCAGGCCGAGGCGTGGCCGAGCCTCTCCCCCGTGCACTCCACCACCACCCTCTGACCCCACAGGCACATGACAACGCACAGGTTTACCGGTATCCGGACACCGACCAGAATCCATTCTCGGGACAACCACCTCACTGATCTCCACAAAGCTCACACCCCTACCCAGGGACTGCAGGCAGAGGCCAGCATGCCTCTCCCGCCACCTTTCCCCATTCCCTGCTATGTGTCTGCTGCCAGCAGCCCTCTCACCAACCTTCAGATTGCCCGTTTCCTTTGGGGTCAAGGCGTCCTCTGAGAGGCATCCGCCTGGCTGGGAGGCATGCTTTGGGGCCTCAGTCGCCTGGTACCTACCTCGTGCAGTCGCATCTCAGCAGAGACCCGCTCAAAGATTCACTGTCAGGGACACGGCCCGTTGCTGCGGCACCCAGAGCCCCCACCGGTGTCTTGGGCCTCACTCCAAAAGGCTGCCCCATTTGGTGGGTCCCAGAAAAAATCACTTGTGGCAGGGCTGCACCCAGGCCAACAGCACAGATGAGGGACAGCACCGACGACAACACCCGAGTCCACGTCCTGGCCACTTGCCTTCTTCTCAGTCTAGTCTCTCGGTCGCAGGCTCCCCTTTACACAAACTGGGCGCCTGCACTTTTCTGACCACACGGAACCCTGAGCAAAGGTCAGAAGACTCTTGCCCTATGGAAAGGCAGCCCAAGGCTTTTCCCAGCCCACCCTGTGCCTTGCTTCAGACACAGAGCCTTTCAAATGAGGGCTCAGACTGGGCGTTCTGAGGAGTTACTTCGCACCATCACCTTTGCTCCAGGGGTCTTGCACCCTGCCCAGCAGGATGGGCAGGATCCCACCGCAGACCACAGGCACAGACCCACACTAAAAGCATGCACACTGCCTCTACCCCACATGCAAGTCTGCAGTGCAGGTGCCCCATCTCCCGCAGCTCCCTCAGCCTGGGGTTTCAGCATCATGGAGGAGCCCCCGAGCCAGCCACCTGCCCACGCCTCCATCCAACTCCCTGCCTCCAGCCAGCACTGCCCTGGCAGGGCTTGAGGCTGGGGCTGGGCCTGGACAATGCTGCACCCCCACCACCACCGCCACCGCCCTCAACTTATGGCCACACACAACACAGGCCTCTCTGCCAGCCTGTGCAGGCCCAGAGACATGCCGCACTGCCCACGACTCCCTCCCAGGGTCCCCATCTCCTGAAAGACCCCACTCCACCACAGGCCCAGCCCAGCCCAACCAGTCTTCCCCACAGGTCTGCCCCACAAACAGCACTCCCATTCGGTCCTCCCTCCCGCCTGCCCCATGTTGTGAGCACCAACGCCACCAGGCACTAGGCCTGTGGCCATCAGGCACTTCTCTGCACCTGCCACTTGAGCTCTGGCTGCAGGGCAACCCGCCGCTCATGCCTATGGCCTAAAAAACCCACCACAGGCCCATCTCAGAGGCTGCATGACCCCAAGTGCTGTGCCATCCCTCCCTGCCATCAAGGGGCCCGGGCTCAGGCCCCGGCATGCCAGAAGGACTGGGAGAGGTGGGGCCTGTGGGCCCCAAACCCAGCACAGTGCCGTGTGTGCACAGAGACTTGCCGAAGGATGCAGAGGCCCCAGCTCAGCAAGGGCATTTGGCAGCCGGGGAGTGACCTCGGATCTGGCCTTCTGCAGCCTTTGGACCATGCAGGCGGGGGATACTCCAGCCTCACACCAGGGATCAGACTCTAGGGCCTCCAGAGGCCCCTTCCCGCTCTGCTCCTCGGCCCTTGCTGCTTTCAGGTGGTCTGAGCCCAAGTGGGACGGGGCAGGCCTGCCCCACCTATCCCTCAGGAGGTTACAGCCAAGCTGCACAGCCCCCGCCACCGCCCTGCTTTTCAGATACCCGTCCTTTGCACGCCTCTGCTACCCACTCCTGCCAAGCACTTCCCCCTCTGTCATCCCCTGGGACAAATTGGACATCGGGGCATCCTTTCGGTGGCTGGGCCCCACTGGCAGTGCCAGATTCTCCCTGGCCCTCCCGGCCCACCGGCCAAATACTCACCCGGGCCCCGGCCCAGCAGAACCGACATGGGGAGGGCAGGCCGATAGAACGCAATGCCCACAGCTCCAGGAGCAGGGCCTGATGCAGAGGAAAGTGCAGGCCACCGGGACTCATTGCTTCTCTTCCCTATTCCTAGCCCATGAGACTGGAAAAGAAGGGACCAGTTGCGCTGGCAAGGAGGAGGGGGGGCACTCGGGCCAGGGCCAGAGGCTGACTGCAGGACAGGAGACAGGCCCCAAGGAGGATGCGCAGGACCGGGACAGCTGTGCAGCATCCAGAACCCCATCCCCTGTCACTCCCTTGCCAGAGCAAACGGTGCGTTGCCATTCTAGGCGCGAGGGCGGCCTCATCGCTGGCAATGTCCGGCACGGGGCTGCCTCGTCGCAACCTCCCCAAAGGAGACATCAACTTTTTGGGGTCAGGCAGGAAACAGACAGGGGTCCCGTTGGCCTCGCCAACAAAGGAGTCTATAGAGGTGGATGGACCAGAAGCCTCTCCACAGGCCGGCAGAGTCCTCGGGTATACAAGTCTCACCGAGGGATACAGCCCTCCTGCACGTTTGGAGAGCAGACTGCTGAGAGAACGCATCTGACGCCGGGATGCCATAAGGTCCCTGGGCACTTCATGGGGCTCATGGGCTTTCAGGGTCTCACCCGTCACACGGCAGAGTGGGTCTTGATCCCAAGAGAGGGCCAAGTTGCCCAGGGATTGTCTGCTTTCCAAAGGGCTGCATGTCAGGCCCCAGGAACTGGTGGCACCCCAAAAGGGATCTCGGGCAAACCCGGCAAGTCTTATCTCACACGCCATGTCAATGCCCGCAATACATGCACCCCAAACCGTCTAACAAAGCCCACGTCACCATTGTCCACAAGGTGACAGCCCTACAAACAACCACAGGCAGTCTAGGGGAGGTCCCCTATTCAGGGCTCCGCACCCGTGCCCAGGCCACCTGGGATTCAGGACTCGCCCTTCAGGAGTTCTGGGGGCCTGTCCCCTCTCCCATGCCTGCCCTCTGGCAATGGCCCAGAAAGGGGAGCCCAAACCCGAGGGTCCAACAAGCTGCACCATGGGTCGCCTCCACCACTGGGAGCTGCTAGAGAGTGTAGGCCCTGCACCATTGCAGAGGGCCCGTCATTGCTCCCGGCGAACCTAGAGTGCAGAGCTTCGCTTGCCCAGGGTGGATGTGAGGGGGGAAGCACAGTTTCCACAAGCCTCAAACACCCCAAAAGGTGGATTGCTAATCCCAGCTTTTCTGGGCCCGGTGCCAGGAAGAGAGGGCCGAGCAAAGCCAGCCAAACTACAGAAAAGCACCCTGTGCCAGGCCCGCAGCAAACCAGGCCCACAGAGACAGGAAACAAAGCACAGCAGGGCTCTGCAACACGGTGACGCTGACCCGCAATGGCTCTAAAGCAATACACTGGGGACTCAAGCCCAAACAGACACCCAAGAAAGCACCGCACCAACTTGGCTTCAACCTAGACACAGCCTCCGTGGCACAACTAGGCAGAGACCCGACGGCTGTGCAACAACAAAGCGGCGGGGGGAGAGCCAGCCCGTTTGGCTCGGGCCCATGCTCCACCTAGTGTCCACCAGCAGCACTCCATTGGGGCAGGAAATGTGAAAGGGACCCCGTCACAGGGGCCCAGGGCTCTTTCCCCGGGCCCAAACTCGGCCGGCAAAGGCT
>NW_005843971.1:0-458 GCF_000455745.1 Alligator sinensis | reverse complement strand
TGGCCAGGGGTTCTTTCCCTGGGCCCGGCCTGGGTGGCCAAAGGCTGATGCCACCAAGGCCTAGATACATGACACAAAGTGCCAGGGCTTTGCCCCAGCCCACATCTGCCGGCCAACACGTGACGGGGTTGTGGCCCTCACCCCAGGGGCCAGTTAGGTAACGCCCGTCAAATGGCAAAATGGGCCCAGGCTTACGGCCATGACCCAGATGCACTGTCTCAGCTCTACCGCCATGCTGTGATGCTGCCGGCCCTGACACAGGGCCCACCGGGACCCCGTCTCCCGATCAGTGTCCACAAGGGTGCACTACTGTCACGGCACAATCCCGCTCAAGGCCCGCAGGGCTGTGACCGCCAGCAAGATGCATCACAGGAGTTCGGCAATGTGGCCAGGCTTGGCCCGAAACAAACGGCGAGGTCAACAGCCACCGGCTGGGTTCTCGGCCCTGTCCCAGAGTG
>NW_005843970.1:0-25548 GCF_000455745.1 Alligator sinensis | reverse complement strand
GCCTGTTGTTCAGCTGCATCACACTACAGAATCATATTAAGTCTGTGATCTAGGCTCTGAGATCCTTTTCTATGGAGCCTATCGTCTAGCCAGGTAACACCCAGGTTGTATCTGTGTTTTTTATTATTCTTCCTGAGGTGTAGCACATTGCCTTTGTCTGCATTAAACTTCACAGTCATATGGGTCAATGTGAGGTCTTTCCCTCTAGTACACTCCTCTTCAATCTAACACTGAGAATACAGTAGAATTCAAAGACTTTAAACATCACTTACAAGCATGGAAAACCAACTACCTGAAGCCTGTGGATGATAACAAAACAGAGATATGGTGAAGTAAATGTGATTGAGGGAGATGCTTTTTTAATTCCAACAATATCCTCACTAGCAGGCAATTTTAAAAAACAGGAAAATAAAATACCGTTGCATTCTGGTGTTCCTCGTGGTGACCAGTTTCCTTCCTTACATACTATTCTTGCAGGTCCGGTTAGGGTCTGACCTGGCTGGCACCGATAACGAATGATCTCTTCAGGAAAATACCGTTCCCTCTTTGTATCTGCAATCCAGCCATCAACAATAGCAGGTGGAGAGCCACATGTCGCATCTGAAAAGAGATTCAGGGACCCTTACAAACACTGAAACACATACAAAAAGAACTTCAATTTAAATGGTCAATTTATGGGTTGAAAGGTGTGAAAATCCTCTTCAGGCTTTCATTCATTTAACCAATCCTACCTATCAGAAGGTTTTTCATTGCAGAGGGGCAACACAACTATCGACTGTGAAATTCCTTGAGTTAGGATGCAATGCAAAGGCAAAATAATGATGGCTACAACTATATATCAGTAGGAGTTTAAGAGAAAAAATGATAATTCCCAAAGCAACACTTTACACTGTTACAGAAAGTAAGTGTTACATAGTCTTAGGGAGTTTAGGTTTTCATAGATGTAACAGGTAACACATAACTTAAAACATGTAATATCAAGGTTTATCTTTTGTAGTATAAAGGAGGCTTAGGCCTGTCTACTGAGATAGGATTCTTCATGGAAACTTAAGCTGTCAGAAATAAGAATAAAATGTGAGCATGACAACTCTCCAGATCTAGGGAAACTTAGACTTGGACAAATCAATTTGGTTCCCAGTTCACAACAGCGAACTGGCTGAAGTATGGGTAGATCCAAACCCCCTGAGGCTGAGCCTAAACCTTTCTAACTGTTAATACAGGTATATGCAAATGGCATGACAATCCCAGCCTGGTGTTTGCCAACAGCAATGTTTCTAAAATTTCTGTTTGCCAGCCACTATCAAGTGGAGTGCCCCAGAGGCCAGTCCTGGGGCCAGTTTTGTACAATGTCTTAACAACCTGGTAGATGCCATAGAGTGCACCCTCAGCAAGTTTTCAGATGGCAGCAAGCTGTGGGGAATAGTAGATATGCTGGAGGTTGGGCTAGGATTCAGAGTAACCTAGAAAAATTGGGGAAATGGGACAAAAGAAATCTCATGAGGTTCAACAAGGACAAGTGCAAAGTCCTGCACTCAGGACATAATAATCCCATGCATCAGTGCAGGTTGGGGGCTGACTGGCTGGGCAGCAGCTCTTCAGAAAAGGACTTGGGAGTTACAGTGGAGAATAAACCTAATACGAGCCAGCAATGTGCCCTTGTTGCCAGGAAGGCCAATGGCATACTGGGCTGAATTGGTAGGTGTGTTGCCAGCAGGTCAAGGGAAATGATTATTCCCTTCTATGCAGCACTGTTGAGGCCATATCTGGAGTACAGGCAGTCCTCAGACTTATGATGCAATTTGTTCCTTCTCGAAAACCGCATCGTAAGTTGAAACATTTTAACTCAGAACCAATTTTCCCATAGGAACAATGTTATAAATGGGGGATTGGTTCCTTTACGATGCTTGACACAATTGCATCCAGCTGATAAGTCTGTTGTGGTGGGGGCAAGGGGGGAAGGGAAGGGGCTTGCGGAAGCAGATCAATGCCCCCTGCAGCGAGGGAGGGATTGGGGCTGGGGCTGGGGCAAGCACTGCCCAACCAAGGCAAGGCACATGGGAAGGCAGGAAGTGTGGGGAGGTGGGGGGGGCCCACCCCCAGCCACTCCACACCACTGGTCCAAGAGCTGCTCATTTGGAGGATTGTGTGGCAGCTCCCACTGCTGCTCCCGCGGCCAGTCTGGGAGGACATGGGGGTGGGTGCATGGGCCTCCAGATCTGTGTGGGGTGAGCAGGGTCAGGCCTGTGTTGTACTGCACTCTGGGCGAGTAGCAGAAGGCGCTGGGAGTGGGATCTATGCCCTCCCACTGCTCACCCAGCCAAGCGTGCACTGGCGGGATCTACCCCAGCCTCCCTGTGCCTCCTAGATGAGCTGCAGCTTCGTCCTGTTCCCCACCCCGCCCCGCCCCAACGCCCCACCCCAACTGGGTGAGCAGTGGCAGCAACAGGGCATGGGGGGAGTGTCCCCAGATTGGGGCAGGGTGGGCGGCAGAGCGGAGGGTATGCGTGGGCTGCAGCCACCCAAAAATTCATCGTAGTCCCCCCATAGCTCCCTCTGCCAGCCCAGAGTGCAGCCTGGTGCAGCCTCAGCCTCCCCTGCCCCACGCAGATCTGGGAGCACATGCCCCTCCATGCCCTCCTGGACCAGCTGTGGGAGCAGCAGTGGGCACCGTCCCACCCCAGCCCTGGCTGGGCAGTGCTTGGCCCAGCCCCTGTCCCAGCTCCAGCCCCACTTGCTGCAGGGGGATTGATCTGCCCCCTGCCATGCCCCTTTCCTCCTCCCTCCCCTTCTACCACACCAGACTTACCAGCTGGGACCTGTGTCAGAACCTTGAAACAGGGTGTGAATTTATAAAGGTCATAAGTACCATTTGCTGTAACTCAAAAAGTTGTAAGTCAAGGACTGTTCAGTTTTGACCCCCCACCCCCCCCCCCCCGCTACAGAAAGGATGTAGAAAAATTAGAGAGAGTCCAGTGGAGGGCAACAAAAATGGTGAGGGCACTGGGGCACATGACTTATGAGGAAAGACTGAGGGAACTGGACTAATTTAGTCTAGAGAAGATGAGACTGAGAGGGGAATTAATAGAAGCTTTCAACTACCTGAAATAGTGAACGAAAGAGGATGGAGCTAGATTGTTCTCTGTGGTGGCAGATGACAGAACAAGGCACAACAGTCTTAAGATGCAGCAAGGGATGTTTAGGTTAGATATTAGGAAGAAGTTTCCTACTAGAATCTCCATCCTTGGAGGTTTTTAAGACTCAGCTAGACAAAGCTTCAGCTGGAATGATCTAGTTCGGGGTGGTCCTGCTTTGAGCAGGAGGTTGGACTGGATGACCTCCCAAGGTCCCTTCTAAACCTCATTTTCTATGATACTATGAAATGTGGACCAAAGATGTTATGGACCATATTCCTTTCTTGCAATATATTTCAGTGACTATATGGCATATTTACTCGAATATGAGATCCGCCCTGCACCCCACCAGTCAGCATATGGAGAAAAGCCTCTTGGCTTATATTTGCATACAGAACAGAAAGAAGAACAGGCAGCTACTGCGGATCTGACTAGCTCTAAGCCCAGGTCAGGGCTAGAGTCAGATTCACAGCAGCCTCCTCCCCCGACCTCCACTTCTCCTCTGCAGCTTCTGCCCCCTGCCCACCACTTCCCTTTCCCTTACTATCAGGTACAGTATGGCTGGAATCTCGGATGGGCATGGAGCCCAGGGACATTCCTCTCCCTGCCTGGCCAATCAGCAGCTCCAACACTGCTGCTTTATCTGCCCAGCCACCAGGAGCTGCAGCACTGCTGCCTGGACAAGCAGAGGCTGAGCTTCTACATGCTGTGTTCTGGGGGGGGGGGTGGAAAAGGAGCAGAGACCGAGGGGGTTTGTAGGGAAGAGGCAGAGGCTAGGGGAGGAGGGGGAGGAAAGAGGCAGAGACTGGAGGGAGTGGGAGGAGGGGCAGAGGCTGTGGGAAGTTGGGGCTGGGATTGCAGCATGGACATTAGGAGAATAGTTGCAATGAAGATAATATGCATGTGAAAGACTGAAGACATGCTGTTTGTCCACTGTATGGACAAACTGCAGCTGAGATAATGAAAAAGCATCCGTGTTGTAAGAGAACCACTTAAAAAAGAAAACATTGGTAGCTGTCTAAATGGAAATGTGGTTGTACCACAACACGATGAATGAGTAAATATTAGTATTGCCAAACACCTATCTGCAGGCTCAGAAATAGTCTGGATAACCTAAAGATGTTCAGAAACAATTCAAACAAGAGTTGTCAGGAGAAAAGATAAGGTGAAAATGGGGCTATTCTAATGACATAGACAAAGTGGGCAAACACAGAGTATGGAACACCTGCTCTGGTCTTGCTTTTGGAAGAGCCTATAACATTCAGGACCGAGTTTGGCCTCAAGATCAGGACATCACATGTTCCCTCAGTCTGAGTAATCAGCTGCCTAGGAAAGGCTACTTCTCCATGGTTGCTGGACCAGATTGAAAAGAATCACAGTTAATAGGAGCAGTCTGCTGGCAAGAATCCTGGTTTCAATCTTACCCACCTGCTGAGCCTGCTAGCAACCCTGTAATATACTGAAGTGGGTGGCCCTTCCAGGGACGGGAGCATTTGGAAAGAGGAGAGGTGGGATTGGCAGCCTCTGCATGTGAATCTTGGGCATCTCCATTGTTACAAGAGTAAGGGAAGGAAAAACATTCTGCAAAAGGAGGATTCATTCCCATCCACCAGTGATACAGCTGGCATGAGCTTAACAGTGAACTGAAAAAATGCATAGACATAGAGTTATCTTCTACAATTTTAGTGGTGACTGGAATAACACTGAGGGCTGTAAGCTATTTGGAGATGGTGATGAAGGGGACCTTGAGTCTTCCCCTTGGGATGCATAGAAAAATGAGGGTTCATAGATGGTGAGGAGGCCCTTGTTCTTCAAAATGTCTTTTGACCATGCAAGGCTTTGTACTGCTGGCTACGTTGTTGGCCAGGTTTTCCCTATATCCTGGCATCCCCTAACAGGACAGAACTGATCATATGAAGAAGCTGCAGCATGGACAACTCCTGAGCAGCAGTTAAGGTTTCTTTTGCTATTTACCAGGCAAGTTTTAGGGCCTTCACCTTGCTACAGGCCTCTCACTGCTGCCTGGGCTATTTGCAATGTAATACATCCATGGTTCTGCTGTTTTCCTTGCCCAGATCCTAAGAAGATTTTTCAGGCCAAAGGACCATAGGGATGTAGGGCTGGAAGGGAAGCCACTGGTCATTGCAACAGGGAGCTTAGAGCTCCTATTTCTTTAAGTGAAGAAACTGCAGCAGCTAGAGCCAAGCAGCTAATCGGGGGTCAGCTGTTAGAGGGAACGCAGCTATAAAATACTGCTGCCTAGACAGTAAGCTGCCCATCAAGGAAAAGGGCACATCTGCAGCCAGTCAGGGGCTAGCAGTTAAAAGTTCAAACCAACAGATAACAGAGTGTTAGCCAGAAACTAGCAACTAAGCAGCAGCAAGGGAAGGCAGGGAGATCACTAGGCTCAGAATGAATGCCACTGTGTGTGGCTGCTGCATCACCTGACCAGAAGGAGGCATGGCTTAGGGAGCATATAAAAACTGTGGGTGAGCCTGGGAAGTCAGTCTGGCCTAGATGGTGCTGAAGAAAGATCTCTGGGGCAGGATCATAGGGAAACCTCTGGATGACCCTGGGAGTAATGGAGGCAGGATTTTGCCCACTTGCATGGAATACAGCACAGGGTAGGGGGAAGCCTGGTGGAGCAGCCAGTGACCCGGGTTTGAACCCCTGATAGGGCTAGTTTACGTTATAGTGAGCGGGCTTAGGTTTTGCTATAGTTTATACTGGAGGTTTGGGGTCTGGACTCTTAGGGATGAAATGAGGTCCTAGAGTGCCAGAGAGGTTCCTGGAACAGGGTGCGTGCTGTTGTGTAACCTGAGAGGGCAAGTCTCAGGGCTGGGTGCCCAGCACCAGGGTGAGGTGAAGCAAGATTTAGAGACCTGCAGCCTGGAGCCAGGGCAGAGATGGGACTAGAGACCCCACAGTCCAAAGAGGGTCAGAGTCTAGGGCCGGGGCCCACAGCCCAGGAGTGGTAGAGATAAAAGCCCAGGAGAGCAAGGCAGAGGTTGGTGTCCAGAAGCTGAGTCCGGCACAGTGGACCTGAGCTAGATGGCCCAGCAAGTGAAAAGGGGCAGAGGGTGAGAAGGCCGACATCCCAACAAGCGTGTGATGGAATGGTAACTTCTGTGAGACAAGAGCATGACTACAGGGCAGATCAGAGGCCACAAATCTAGCTCTTAAGGTAATAACTATGCGAGACCATAGACTCTGTAGACAAGGGCTTGCAGTGGGGATCCTGGACAGCCTCTCTTTCCCAATTAAATATCTACATTAAGGCATGGCACGTGGGGGGAAAAATGGAGGGGGGAACCCAGGTAGCCAGAGTAAGGATGGCCACCAGTGGGCATCACAGCCACCCAGAGTAAACATGGCCACCAGCAAGCATCACAGCCACTACTGGGACCAGGAACCTGTTACAGTCATCTAGTCCAGACCACTGATCAAGGCTGTATAATCCCTGACTAAACCATCTCAGACAGGTGTCTGTCCAACCCAGCTCTTGAAAATTTCCCGGGATGCAGAGTCCATAGCTTCTCTAGATAGCTTGTTTCAATGATTACATACCCTTGTTGAGAGAAATGTCTTTTTAATCTCCAACCTAAATTTCCTCTGCTGACTCTTGAGGCCATTGCTGTTAGGCCCAACAGTCACAAAGTCTGTCTCTATCCTTTTTATAATTATCTGTCTGGTATTTCATCATTTCATAGTTTCATAGTTGGTATGGTCAGAAGGGACCTGAGTAGATCAAGTCCGACCCCCTGCCATGGCCGGAATGAGTACTGGGGTCAAACAACCCTGACAAGGTGTTCATCCAGCCTCCTTTTGAAGACCCCCAGGGTAGGAGCCAGCACCACTTCTCTTGGAAGTTGGTTCCAGATCCTAGCCACCCTGACTGTGAAGTAGTGCCTCCTGAGATCTAGACTGAATCTGCCCTCTGCCAGCTTGTGACCATTATTTCTCACTCCTGGTAGTGCTCGGAGAAACAGGGACTCTCCCAATGCCTGCTGGTCTGCCCTGACAAGTTTGTAAATGGCTACTAGATCCCCACTCAGCCTTCTCTTGTGGAGGCTGAACAGGTTCAGGTCTCGTAGCTTCTCCTTGCAGGGCCTGCCCTGCTGTCCCCTGATCATGCGAGTGGCCCTCCTCTGGACCCTCTCCATGTTGTCCACTTCCCTCCTGAAGTGCGACACCCAGAACTGGATGCAGTACTCCAATTGCAGCCTGACCAGTGTCACATAGAGGGGGAGGATCACCTCCTTGGACCTGCTTGAGATGCATTTGTGGATGCATGACAAGGTACAGTTGGCCTTCCTGACCGTGTCCCCACACTGTTGGTCCATGTTCGTTTTGGCATCAATAATGACTCCAAGATCCTTTTCTGCCTCTGCACTGATGAGAAGGGAGTTCCCCAGCCTGTAGATATTCTCTGGTTCTTCCTCCCCAGGTGCAGTACTTTGCACTTGTCAGTGTTAAAACCCATCCTGTTCTTATCCACCCACCCCTGTAACCTGTTCAGGTCCAATTGCAGCCTATTCCTCCCTTTTTGCATGCCGACTTCTCCTCACATCTTAGTGTCATCTGTGAATTTGAACAGGGTGCTTTTTACCCCCTCGTCCAAATTGCTCATGAAGATGTTGAACACTGTGGGCCCGAGGACTGAGCCCTGTGGAACCCCACTGCCCACATCCCTCCAGGTCGAATAAGATCCATCCACCACCAGACTCTGGGTGCAGCCCTCCAGCCAATTAGTGACCCATCTGACTGTGTAGGTATCGACGCCATAGTCTCCTAGTTTTTTAATGAGAATGGGGTGAGAGACAGTGTCGAAGGCCTTCCTAAAGTCCAGAAAGACTATGTCCATCGTGACACCTGCATCCAAGGATTTTGTGACCTGGTCCTAGAAGGCCACCAGGTTGGTCTGACAGGACCTGCCTCTAACGAACCCATGTTGGTTGCCCCTAAGCATAATCTTCCCCTGCTGGCCCCTCGCAGACATGCTCCAGGATAATTCTCCCAGAAAGCTTACCCAGGACCAAGGTAAGACTAAAAGCCTATAGTTTCCTGGGTCCTCCTTCCTCCCTTTTTTGAAAATGGGAACCACATTGGCCCTTTTCCAGTCCTCTGGCACAATGCCAGAGCACCATGAGTGCTCATAAAGCCAGGTCCCGCAATGACCTCTGCTAATTGCCTCAGCACCTTAAGGGCTTTGAAGTGTGTTATCAAACTTTCTCTCAGTCTTTTCTTCCCTATACTAAATCATCCTAATTCTTTCAATTTTTCATTATATGTCATGTTTCCCAGGCAACAGAAGGCCATAAAGAGGTCTAGAATCTGTGCATGTGTTCAGTGGCTGAGAGTCAGCCTTACTGTTATCAGGTTCGGTAACTGTAGAAAAATGAAGGATAGGCTTGCCTTTCAAAGCCCCAAGTTCTTTCCCTGAACAATCTAGGACAAACACAGAAAGGGCAGTATCTGGTTGTACACCAGATTTTAAGGTGGGAGGTGATATATGGTTGTCAGAAATCCAGAACAGCGGAGGTCAGAAAGCATACAGAGTAACTATATGTGAGATAGTACAAGCTACTGTGGGGAGAACGACTACTTGGCTTAATTGAAGAAAAGCTGCAAGTATACTAAAAGTGAGCATAGAACCTGGAAAATGATTATCCTAGAATGCAGCAGTGTGTGGGCTGGTCTCTCTCTTAGTCTGCTCTTGCTCATGGCAAGCAAACAAAGCCTGGTCAACTGAATGCAACTGCAACTGTAAGATTTGTTCCAGGTTTAAACTCCTGTTTCAGTTCTCACAGTTTACTCTCTTCATGCATCTATGGCCTAAATCATGATCTAAATCTTGAAGACTCTAAGGACAAGCATCCTGATTTTACCATAAAGAACCATAATGCTTTTTACTAAAATCAGACAAACTCACCGATGGGAGGTAGTATTAACTATAACCCAGTCAAATTTTTCCCCAAGTGCTTTTTATTGATTTTATTGGCTTTTTTATTGAAACTGGACATGAATATTATTTTATTAGGGGCATAGCCCTATTTGATGCCAATGCCTACCCAGAATATGTCGTCATGACAATTTTTAACCCTTCAGTAAGGGTTCATGAGCTGTGTCATTTAATTATATCCCACCATACAGTATTTCCAAAATTTTCCTATTCCATTCTGGTGGACATTTCTGTTCTGGTGGAGAATGGATGGAGTCTTTGATACCCTCCCTCACAACCTTTCTTGTGCTCAGCCCTCCTTGTGGGGCTGAACTTAGCTGTGCATGAGGGAAGATCACAACAAAGGGAAAATCTTAACATGTATCCCCATCCTCACCATGTCTAAAAACACTAACTCCTACCTTGGCAAGTTGGCGGTTGTGACCACACTCTGTTTTCACAAATGACCTGACTTAATCCCACACTCCGGAAGCCTCTGTGACATTTATACTGCACTCTGGTTCCTGGCGGAAACATTTCATTGTCAGTAGGTATAATATCCGCATTGACAACTTCAGGTGGAGGTCCGCATCTTACATCTGGAGGGGAAGACATAGATAAAGATGCCAGTATTAAAACGCTACTGAAGTAGTGTCTTAGTTTATGAAAATACATTATGTCTCATTGAACAAAGTATACTTGCAAAACAAAAGCTGGAAGACAAACTTCTAACAGAAAAATATGGAAATATGGGCCTTTTTTGATGCTCTTGCCCCAGATAAAGCACATCTTTGCTTTAAGGGTGGAGAAACCTGACCCTACTAAGCGGAAATATGTTCTGTACATTGTTATATGTGACAGAGGAAAAGGGGAAGCAACTTTTTATTTTATAATATATAGATTGTTGCTATATTATCCACATAAATGGCATGATGTAAACTAAGGAAAGCTCTGTTCTATAGTTGCGTGTTGTTCTCTACTGGGAGTTTTGCCAGGATAGTTGTGTTGATTGGGAAATATGATCTTTTCACAGTGCTGGTCACCACATCTGTGTTATTTGTATCTTGATAAACAAGCCAGAGAAGCAGAATCCAGAAGTCTGTAATATAGGTTATTGAAAATAAGAGTAATAGCCAGCCTGCTACTAGGGAGAGCTGCTGCTGACTGTCGCAGCTACAATACACACTGTGGCTGTGTCCACATGAGCATGGATGTTTGTTTGCCTGGGGACAACTAGCAACAGGACACCTTGTGCCACTGCTGGTTGTCTCCGGGGGTGTCTGTGCCACGTGCCCTCTGGCACACAGCAGATTACCCTCCGTGGGGTAGGGGAGGCTGGGGCCAGCAGCCTTAACTGGGGACCTCCTGGGACTGCAGCTGTGGCAAACCTGCTGCTCAGAGCCTAGCTGCCAGCTGGATAATGGCTCTGGCCAGCTGGGCCTCCATTTTGAGTGGCACACACTACCCCTGTGTGTGCCACTCCACTTCTTCTTGCATGGGATTTTTTGACCCTTGGATATCCATGCACTGTTCCCTTGCAGCATGGAGAACAGCTGAATATGCATTATGTAGCAGAACAGATGTGCCTGCGGCACCACATACTGCACGGCTGCGCTTGTCTGGACACGGCCTGTGAGGGCTCCACCCATCCCACCTTTCAGAGCAGGTAGATATTACAATTTGTAGAGTTTTATCAGGTACCTGCACAATATCCATGTGGGTAAAATGTTGGAGTTTTGCCACAAGACTTAATCTAGTGGATTACAGCCCAGCCACAGAACAGAGTTTATTTTAATTATATTCCCTCCCATTGTCCATCAATAGCCAGGGGAATAACTTTGTCGGAGTCCATTATAAATGACAGTCCAGATGCTTTCTCTACTGCCTTGACTCAACCTGATGGAATAGTTATATATGTGCAGAGAATATTTTGGATGAATCTCGGGAGAATCTCAGGAGAGACCTCATACAGAATATATACTCAGCCACTGGCATAGCAGAGGTGGGGCTGGGGCGGGTGCAGGGCTGTGAGGAGGTGCCGACAGGCCGCAGAACTGGAAGCGGTGGCAGCAGCACAGGAAGCACTTCCAGTTTCCAGTTTCACCCTCCCACCTCCAATCGGCCACTGTAGGGGGTGCACGCAGGTGCAGGTGCCCCCTGAGATTGGTCACTGACAACGCTGCTGGCTGCATCTGCAGGCGGTAACCAATCGGTGCTTGCCAATCCCTATCCCCCCACCACCAGAGCTGCTGCCATCATCTGCAGGGGGTGTGACAGGGGGTGGGGCACAAATGTAAGCGTTGACCCCCAGGCACCCGAGACCCTTGGTACACCACTGTACTCAGTGAATCTAGTCTTTGGATGGGGTCTCCACTTCTTGCTTAAATCACCTTTCAGCTCTGAGGACTTTCTGATCTGATTACAGCTTGGGAGATACAACCATATTCTTAGTTAACAAGACAAAGTTTGATCTAACTGTATTTGGATCAGATAGCAGGTTCTAGGTTATGCTGTTCTTTCACCAATTCCAGGGAAGCCAGTTTTTCAAGGAAAAGAAAAAAGAGGAAGAGGGTGCAAAAGGACCAAATGCTGGCTGATCAATAGATCCAGAGATGCCAGGAATATAGCAGAAAGATCTGTAGTGGCTTTTAGTCCTCAGTGTTAAAACATTACAAATTAATTTAGTTTTGAGATGGGGTATACACATCTGCTAGGGTTCATCTCTAGGCTGTGGTTTATTACAAGATATGTTCTTTATTATAAGGCTATTTTTTCTAGCAGTAATTTACCCCTTATGGCTTGATCCTATTCACATACAAAGTTTAATTTTATGTATAGTCATATAGAAGTAAGCATAAGCACTGTACACAACACCTACACTCTGGAAAATTTGTGTTCGCAATAGGATGAACAATAACACAGTTTATCTGCATTGAATTATTTCATTCAATTAGCCTTTATATATTTGTAATAATTATGCAAATAATTTTACCACTTTTGACTTCTATTTTTTCCCACACCATTGTATTCATTGTTGCTGAGTAATGGTATTCAGTCATATTTGAGTGGCAAGCAATCAATACTACATATCAATAATATATATCAAATATGTCTTTTAGATTCTAATATCTACCCAAAATATGATGTCCTGTAGAATTTTAAACTTTCAGTAAGACCTCATGACCTGTGTCATTTAGTGACACACAAGAATATGGTTGTATAAGACCAGAATATGTCTATGGGTATGTATTTTCCTCATGGTTCCTGTTCCACTTTGTGGACTGATGTGAAGAATGGGTGGGAATCTTCGACCTGCCTTTCCTGTGCCTGCTTCAGTTTTGGGGGTTGAATGCAATAGTGCAGGTTCCACATGTAAAATACACAAAATAAATACCCTTAACCTGCTCCCATGCCTCAATAACACATCTGGTTTTACTTGTTTTGACTAAAAACACAAACTCCTACCTTGGCATATTGGTGCTTGTGACCATTGTCTGTTTTCACAAGTGACCTCATTTGATCCTACAAGCTGAAAATTTGAGTGACATCTGTACTGTACTTTGGCTCCTGGTGCAAACCTCTGAGGTCTACTGCTTACAAAATCAGCATTGGCGACTTGAGGTGGAGGTCCACATGTTACATCTGGAAGGGGAGACATACATGAATGTGTCAATAGAGAAAAACAACCAAACAAAATCTTAGTTTCAGGAAACATAATATGACCCACAATACACTTGCAAAACAAAAGTTATGAGACAAACTTTCAACAGGAAGAAAAAGGAAACAAGGCCCTTATTCCATGCCCCTCCCCACATAAAACACATTTTTAGTAAAAGGACTGCAGAACCAGGCCTCTAGAATGACATGCAAACTGGCAAAACTTTGGAGCACAGAGTGGGCCTAAGTCACAGACAGAGGACAGAACATCTCTCTCACTGCATCATTCCTCCTCAGCAAAAGCATTAACGCTTAGAGAGGGGCTATTTTAAGTAAGTGTAGATCACTCATTGGCCCTCCCCATCTGGCAACTCATTATAATATTTTAGTGTCTAGAATAATAAAAGATTAGGTTATTGACATAAATTGCATGCCATACCTTCACATGTAGGTGGCTTAGTCCAGTTTCCTGCCTGACATATGATGTTCTGTTCTCCACGAATACTAAAACCTTGTTTGCATTCATAACGTACTGTTTCACCAGTCTTATAATAATTCTTTGTTCCGGGTCTTGGGAGACTATGACGAACACTTGGAACTTTTCCACATGGCACTTCTAAAAAGGTACACACAACAGGTTAATATAAATTAAAAATGTCCGGTAAAAT
The DNA here is from genome assembly GCF_000455745.1 of Alligator sinensis. Lineage (NCBI taxonomy): Eukaryota > Metazoa > Chordata > Crocodylia > Alligatoridae > Alligator > Alligator sinensis. The sequence continues at coordinate 12,151 of NW_005843970.1, read as the reverse complement.
ATCCACCATACCATGTAAAAATAACCCTGTCACAGTTAAAAGTTATAAGTTTATTTAATTAAAGATTTTGTAGCATGGTGTATGGATACCCATGACAGCTAATCTAAATAAAGTCCAACCTATGGATATTTAAATTAACCAAGACCCTAAGTCTTGAACCAAGGGGATGGTTGTTGAAGCAATTTAGTTTCTACGGCTCCCCTACCCCCCAGCAAGGCTTGTATTTGCAGTCACTTCTCTGCCTCGGACCTCTTATGCAAGAGAATGTCTGTTTTATCAGCATAACTATTCCTCAGTGTTCAGGCATTCTCATAGGTGTCTTCATTATCAGAGCAAAGCAGCCTGCCAGAAGTGACTGATTTATATTCATACAGCCTTGTAGAGGCAAGGAATTGCTCTTATCCTCATTTAAGGATGAACTATCAAAGAACAGATTTAAGGTCCTTGCCCAAAGTCTCACACACATTTCATGGCAAAGTGAGGTTAGGAAATCCATATCCTTGGAATCCTACTTTGCAAATGTGTTTTAAAAGCCAAACCTCCTTTAAAAAATGTAAGGACTTCACTCAATCAGTATTTTCCTAAAGCATCTCCCTCAAATAACCCAGATGTGACATAAGTCTACACAAATCTATGGTATTAAAAAAATTAAGTCTTCAGCAAGTGTTTTTCTAAAGACCATCAATAAGTGAGGAGTTACCATTTTAAAATTTAGCTTCTAGTTTAAAATAGTTGATTTCTCCACTAAGTGGCGTACCACTGAAAACATTACATTGTCAAATTACCATCACAAGTTGGGCCTTCAGTCCATGTTCCCATACTACAAGTAATCTTTGATCTTCCTTTTAACACAAAGCCAGTGTGACAAGTATACTCTAATACAGTGCCATTTGGATAAGTTACTGGTCCTGATTGCTCCACGCCTAGATTCTGATGCTCTTGTTTGAGCTTACCATTTTCCAGGGGGGGTGGTAGCCCACATGCATTTATTTCTATTTACAAAAGAGAAATGAACAGTGTTACCATTAATCCATCACATCCACATCAAGACTAACATTGTGGAATATATAAAAGCAAAGTGAAATGTAAACAAATTGCCATCATTTTTAAGACTATGGAAGAATAAGGAGACTTATTCTAAATTTGTGATATTACTTGCTTCAAATGACAGTGAACAGGCAAATCCCATTACACTAATGTAATGCATCAAATGCTAATGACTAGGGCCAATCACTCAAGAAGACAATTACAATTGTTCTGTTAACAGTCATGAGAATGGAATGGAATAGTACAGTAAAAGCTGAGTTAACCGGCATTTTAGTAACCGGCACACTCTATTAACCAGTATTTCTGGCCAGCCAGACTCTGGGGGGAGGAGGGGGAGAGGGGAAAGGAGGGGGAAGCTCACACGTGATCATCACCATCCACCACCTTGTGCTGCTGCCACTTCATATGCGGTCAGTGACACGGCACCCCCTCCCCCCACCCCGTGTCCAGATGAAAACCCCTGCCTTAGGTAACCGGCATTTTTAGATTACTGGTACCCCCTGCTCCCCACTCATGCTGGATAACAAAGCTTTTACTGTGCTAACATTTTCAAGCATTGGTTAAGTTGAACCAGCATCCTGAAGGATTTTGTGAACTGGTGCTCAAGGATCATCTTCATATAGATACTTTCATTGTTTTTCAGAAAGAGTTAGAAATATTATGGTGTACATGTACCTCAGATATACAAAGGATTAAAAATTCACTTATTTGCCAAGTCCTCCTGAGTCATGTCAGTATGCTCCAATGCAGGCCTAAAGAACTTTTCATTTCTAATGGTACACCAAACTACAGATTTCAGTGAAAATATTTTGTATATTCCTTTTTAGGTAGCAATTAATTACCAACTGAAATGAGTTGATGCACTACACTAGGTTTATTTAGTTGTACTAGGTTTAACAATTGAAAGAGAAAGAGAGAGAGAGAGAGATTTAAAACCATTCACAGCTCTGTACAGAATCAGGATAATAAAGGAAGAAATCTAAATTTCTCACATAATGTTATGCTAGGATCATGGGACCTAGTAGTATAAATATGAATATGTTAACAGAAATGGAAAATATAAGCAATATAATTCTAGATGCATCCATGTTTTATTCTCACCTTTAAATGTTGTAAAGAAACTAGAGAATGATAATTACTCCAAAACTGAACTATATGGTAAGAATAATGAGGTTAGGGTTAGAATTTGAGTTGGATTCACTAGCAGAGAATAGAAGACAGAACGAGTTCCACAGAAACAGGGAATAATGAACTAAGAATGAATACACCAGCACAAAGTCTCTCACTATAAGTATCTATTTTTTTTCCTAATACAAATCTCCTGAAACCTACAACCTCCATCATTTTTAATGTTTATCTTTTGAAGAATCAAGTAACTTGCTTAGAATTGATTTTCTTGTCCACTGCTTGCTAGCAGAAATGTCAATGTTTTTTTCTAGCTAAGCAGCATTTATACAAGATTTTTAAAAACTCTAAAGAAAAGGCTAAAGTGGTTAAACGGTTTTGGCTAACTTCAAATTCAGGCATTTTTCACTTCCCAATTTGAATGATACTCCTTAACATCTGGGCCAATGCAGGGGATAACACTGGCAGAATTCCAGAGCAATTCACAATTGTGCAACTGTACGAGGCATTATAAACGCTTTGCCACTTAACAAAAACAGCTCCCTGAAAAGGTGGGAAATAACCGGAGAATCTAGGAAAGGGGAGAGAGAGAAAGAGAGAGAGAGAGAGAGAGAGAGGTAGTCAAAGAAATTGCTCAGAGAGAAGAAATATTATATTAGAAAAGAAACAAAAATAATCTAGCCATAATTATTATAAAGCCTATTAATCTGAACTACAGTATCTCCAAATATTGAGACATGTTATGCTTAATGCTATACAAATACATGACGACTAATCCTGACAGAGTGCACTTGTGACTGGCATTAGGACTGAATATGTCCAAGTATTAAATGCTCACTGCCTAACATCTTTTTAAGGTGCTTATTTCACTCACTGGGAGAAGTAATTATTATGTACTTTTATCAGATTAGATGTTTTGCCTTCCACAACTAATCCCACTTTTCAGGCTCTAGCTAATTATAACCCATTATTAACAAACTCTACAGAAGTTGGTTCACACATAACTATCAAGTTGTTATTACTTCATTTTTTATTACTTCACTGCAGAGCAATTTGTTGTGTCCAATATTAAAACAAACTGCTAACTTCTGTATGCACGGGCACAACAATGATTTAACAATTGTCTTGTTACTGCCACTGTTTGCACACTTCTTCTGATCGAGTGCAGTTAAAAAAGAAAATAATAAAACCCTTTAAAGAAGTACAGATAAGCTGTCATACTAACCAACACAGCGTGGTGGTGACTGCCATTTCCCATCTTCACATAAGATTTTGTCCATGCTAGGAGAAGCTTCAAAATTTTCCAAACACTGGAAAGCTATTTCTTCACCACTCTCATAGTTTCTCATCTCTGTTACCTTCAATGCACCTGGGACCTGAGGTGGAGGTGGGCATTGCTTTTTAATCTCTTCAGAAAAGATAAAATGGGTTAGATGTCTTATAAAATATGATACATGTGAAAGATCATTACAAAAGAGGATAGTTAATATTAGATAAAACACTTAATGGCCATTACAAGAGAACTGTTAAAAATATCACAGATTAGGAACTGGGCCACAACTGTGTGAAGTGCACTGGCTCCTATATTAGGGCATGGGAGTGAGCTAAAGGGACACACACATGCATTGCAGTGGACAAAGTTGGTGGGCAATGCACTGATGCTTTGGGGATAGCAGGGGTTGGGTGGCTTATGACTGAGGGGCTGTGATCAAGTAGGGAGTGAGGCCATGACTGGTTGTTAGAAAGATATTTTTATTGAGAAAGCAGTGCAAGGGGTTTCACTGATAAAGTGCCAAGAAAAGGTAAGGATAAAAGAGGTCAGTAAAGCTCTGGCTAGGTACTAAAGCAGCCAGTTGCAGCGATGAGGGTGGGAGGGGGTGAAGAGAGGAGCAGAGCAGTGTGTGATGCCTAGATGACCTATCCAGCCCAGATCATGGAACACCCAGCGTCCATATAAAACATTGAACCAGCTCAGTGAACCAGTTCAAATAGTACTTGACTTTTCCATGTACATTTCTGAGCCATTGAAGGCAGCTTACACCTATTTAACAGGCTCGTATGTCTGTCTGCTTCAGGTATAAGCTGCATTTAAATCATTTTAAATGTCATGTGTGTTTATGCCCTTACTTCTGTAGCCATTGCCAACTTTTCATTACATCATGACCACACAGTATTGCCCCAAACAACTGAATTGCATTTTCAGTCAAAGTGAATTCCAATTGTATGAAATACAAATAAAGACTTCCATAACAGCATCCCTTGATGAACAATTCTTCTTTCAGCCCAATGGTAAAAGCATACTAAAGACTAAACAGTAGTAAAATCTCGATTGCAGCCAAAACTATATATCCAGATGCCTTAAGGGGCATATCCAACCCCTTCCTTGGTGAGCTGCATGGGTAAGAGATATATGTGATGGCATCCATTCCCTCTGCCTAGCATAGAGTTTAGGTACACAAAGACCTCATTGCACAACAATTAAGAAAGAGAAGGGGAAATGCAGCATGGGTGGGATGGGGTGAAAATAAGATTTTCTCTTCTTTCTAAAGGAATGAGGTGTGTTCAGTGGCCCACATTATTTTCTCTATCATGAGAGCTGAAGAAAGTTTCTATTCTTCAGTGGATGTTATCTAAACTTATACGTATAAAATGTATGTTTAACAATGAAATGAAAGAGAGGTCAAAGGACTATTGAGGTTGCAAGTGAAATCTTCTAGAGATAGGACCTTTCTTTCCACTCCCCAATTGCTTGTCCCTCCATCCTGTCTCTATCCCAGTCCTGTCTTTCTGTATTGCTACAAATTTCCACTCCTCCATCTTCTCATCTCTTCTCCCAGTATCTCCCTTGCCTTACTCTCAGGCCTATTCTTTCCTTCATTACCATGCACTCTCCTTCCCCAGCTAGTTTCAGCTTCCCATTCTCATCTACTTGTGCAATCAACTTTCTGAACCTCCATTCATCTCTCCTATTTCCATTCCCCTTATCTTCAGTTTCTTTGTTCAACCAGCCCATTTTCTGCTCCTATTCCTTTCTTTTCCCCAGTTCTCACTCATGTCCTATAGATAGTTTGAATCAGATAGCTTCTGTCCTGCTTTCTGGGAAGGAGGAAGGAGCAGCATAGGAGAGACAGCCACCCTTCTCTAATTTCTGGAGAAATAAAAACTACCTGAAAACAGAACATCGATTAATTAATTCTAATCTTGTCTACAATGAAATCACAGGTATTTTTTTTAATCTATTGCTTGCAATGTAGGGAGAAAAGTTTTTGCTGTCCCCAGGAAAACAACGATGTTCACATTTGAGAAGAATTAAGAGAACTATGGTGTTCTTTTCTCCATGTGTTGTCCCAGCTGGATAGATTTGCTGATTTTTGAGTACCTGGATTATTTATCAGAATATTTTACTAGTATAAGCAGAGGGACTTATTTTTCCTAAGCAATGGTGGTTTTTAGAGGATGTGCTGGGTTAAGCCTGATTTTCACATTAGACAGTTGTTCAAACATCAAATGATTTGTGCAGTCAAGTTTGTTTGGTATTATATTTTACTGGATAAACTAAGTCCAGTAAGTGCTTGTTCCAATAAAAAATTACCAAATAAACCTTGTTTTTTCCTATTCCCTGGACCATACAATAACACCATGACCCTAATATAAATGATCTCTGTAATTTTAAAGGAACAGACTATACATTCTACTCTTTAGCATATACACAGTTTAGGTTTTGATGATTAAACTAGTAGCATTTCAAACCAGTAAACTTCATTTACTCCAACACTTTAACCATTTGCATGACAAATTTGCATATGAATGCAAAAGCTTACCTTTAGGTTTGCATTCAATTTCGGGTAACCATTTGCCAGACACACAAGTGGATTCCTTAGGGTTTTTGACATCCGTTTTGCACCTATATTTTAGAACTGTGCCAAAGTTAATCTTTTCTGCTGAGCTGGGTTTATATGGCGTAAGGTAGATAGCCTCAGAACTACTTGGAACTGCACATTGAGCAGATTTATCTGAATGAAAACCAAACACAAGATTTAAAATATTCTAGACATTATATAATTTATTAACTACGAATCTCTTCACAAAATTCTGTCAACTTTGGAATGCACACCCATGTGAAAATTTTGTATCTACTGTTGCAACAAGCATTTCCAAGGATTCCAGAAAAAGAGAGATGCGAGACATTTTTTTTTAATATTCTTATTTGAATACTTGTAGCAATAAACTTTTTGTAGATAGGATAAACTTGTAGCCATAAATTTTTTGTAGATAGGATAGCGTTATTTTGTTGTAAGTTAACAGTGTCCCATTTACTGTATGCAATAACAGAATTTTTTTCTATCTTATCACACCAACTGTAAAGTAAGAAGTACAAAAGCAGGCATCCTCATCAAGCTTTTAGAACTATGAGTGCTGCATGTTTCCCCCAGCAAGAAGACTTTTTTAATCAGTCTCCCAGAGAAGCATACATGATTTAAAGCTGATATATTGATAGATTTCATCGACTTTTAGCGTTCGAAGGGACCTCAGAAGATCATCAAATCTGACCCCCTGCCCTGGGCAAGAAAGAATGTTGGGATCAGGTGACCCCAGCCAGATGCTTGTCTTACAGACCTCCAAAGTCTAGGTTTATCTACCCCCAATCAGTATTTTCAGAGATTTCTAATAAAAGATTCTGTAATAACTAAATTCATCTAACTATGCTCATGTGGCATATGCAGTGTTCAAAGTAGTAGAAGATGAATTTACAAAAACTTACAAACTATGGATAAATATAAGGGGTTTTTTTCTGATGAAAGGGGGACAACAGTAGTGAAAGCATATGAAACTCTTGTTCAGCAGCATAACCCTTCAAGTTAACAAAATGGGTTAATCTACATGAGACGTTTATGGAGCAGTTGACTAAATAGCTGCGCAGTAAACATGGGTGAGTGGTGCTTCCCGAGTCTGGTGGGGCACCAACAGGGCACGACTGGGGGCAGGGTTCCCCAACAGTCAGCTGGCGACCGGGGGTGGGGAAATCCCCCACCAGCTAGCCAGCAATCGGGGAAGAGGTCCCCCAGTGGCCAGTCTCGCCAAGCATGCCAGCGGCATGGGAACAGCGGAAGTGCCAGCACTTCCACATGCAGCACGGTGTCAGTGGGGCCAATTTCAGGGGGGGCACTAGTGATCTCCATGCTCCCCTACCAGCTGAAGCACTTGCTATCAGCGGGGGTGCATTACCTATGGCAGTAAACATCTCGCATCTACCCATGCACAGCTATTAGGCTAGAGTAAACGAATTTACTCTGCAGCAGGATAGTACTTGTAAATACAAGTACTATCTTTCTGTGGAGTAAAAAAACTCCTCAGCAGCACATGTGTAGTTGCTGCCCAGCTGACTGGGACATGAGGATGCTTCAGTGCAGGGGCTGCCTGCCAGTGAGCCCCACACTAAAGCACCCTTGTGTCCCAACCAGCCTCTCTGTGACACACAGAGCCAGGTGGAACAGCCCTGGGATGGTAGGCTGTCCCTGGGACCCCTACCAGCTAGGGTTGCACAAATCCAGCTCCACATGCTGCATTCCTGGGGTCACGTGCAGATGCATGCCTAGCTTGAATAAACTCTGGAGTGATAAGCTCAAGAGTTTATTCAAGTTCAGTAATACACACATGTACATGCACCCATTGCATATGCATGGAGGGAGATTCTCAGCTATGAGATAACTTACATCAGATGAGACTCTTGCTCTGGCATGCATCTTGAATGTAACTGATTTTAATCCCCACACCCCTTTTTATGCTTTTCTTTTTTTGCAAAAACAGCAGCTTATTTTAGGGTGAAAAAAAATAAAACACAACATTTCCAGTTTTCAGATGCTGTTGGCTATTTTCTGTTATCCAGTGAAACTAAACAGAAGAATTAAGGAAAGAAGACAAAAAACTATGGTCCAAAAATGAGATGATGGTGGGATTTACTCCTTATATCCTGGCTTCAAAAATGGATGGAAAAATCCTATAAAGGTTTTGAAAAGTCAACTGTCATCTAAGCAAGTTAATGCAAGTAATTAGTATAGTGCACAATAAACTTTATTACATTCCAAACCTTCCTAATCTGTTTTTTTTGGAAACACATCCTGAAATACGAAATCAAACAAATCCTGCTAAAGGCCACAATGCTGCAAAGATTTATCCCTATGCCTTGGCTTTGCACACAATGCCACTGCCCATCAATTTCAGGGGAACTTTTTAAAAGTTCATGAAGTTTCTGGGCTGTTCACACAGGTGACATTTTGTCACATGATCGATCCTCTGAAGCACTCTGCAGCCATGCCCTTACAGAAGCACGTGGCAGCAGACTGTTTTAAAAGGGCCCCAACCCACAACAGTCTGAATCCCCATAACATGTGTGTTCAGATGAAAGTGTTCCAAAGCAGAGCACCTTCATTAACTCATGTCAGCTTGCACCAGGAGCAGGGCTGGGCTGACATATCCCAGCTCTGCTCCCAGTGCTGTGTTCAAAACGGGAGAAGGGAAGGGAGCAGAGGGAGTTCCTTCTGCAGGGCTCCAATCCAGCAAAGTTTTTTCAAACCCCAGACAAAGCACCCTTTGTTCCTTTCCTGCCTCCCCTTCCGAAGACAGAGTCAGGATTGAGATGGAGAAGTGGTGGGGCTGAGGGAGAGAGGCTACAGACTTGCAGGTGCTCCAAACTGCAGCTCGATTCCCCAACCCCCAGAGCCCAACAGTGAACATCTGTCGGGCTTGGGCGGAGGCAGGGTTTGCTGTAACTCATGGCACTTCCTGCAAAGTGCCATGAGTTACAGTGGGGAGCTGTATGTCTGTCAGCACCTTCTAACACAAAAAAATCAATACACATCAGCACAAAAACAATGTTTCAGCTATGTTTTGTAAAGAGGCATTTTAAAAATAGCCACATACCTTGTATCTGCTTAAATATTGATAAATACAATTCCTAAATTCTTATATAAAATTATTTTAATGTCACTCAAAATCAACATCTCAATGGAGTTTACCAGCACATAAAGGTAAAGGGGTCCATTCTCCACTAAGACATTTTGCTTCCCTAGTGCCCCAGATTTCAAAGTTCGTTTCACATCCATATGCCACTGAATCCCCATGAAAATACTCAGTCTGGTCTGTATGGAGAGAAGACCCATTAGGAATAACAGGTGGTGGTCCACAGATTTTTACCTCCTCTGTGGAAAAAAGCATACATAAGAAAGCACATGTTACATATAAGACCTATCACATACATAAGTTAAAATAGCCCTTTAGGGCTTAATCGTGTTTCCATTAAATGTAGCACCAAAACTCCTACTGACAGCATCATGCAGGATTACTCTTTCAGAGTAGAGAAACATGTTTGCCTTTCTGACAAATTATTCTTGAGTCTCCTTTTCTATTCCTAGCTTTGTACTTCATTTCATGCTACACCAAAAAATAATATTCCCTTCCCATATCCTGTGCATTTTCCCATCTCTTTATTAAATTCCTCCTTATGGGGATTTTTCCAATAGTCTTCTTCATGACTTCCAGCTGTTCCTGCCTATATTGGTTTGTCCTTCAACTCTTATATCATTTTTTGCACATAATCAGTTTGGTGACAAGGCTATCCAAAACACTTGGGTAGGCCGTTTTCCATTCCCTTGAGGGCACTGATACTGAAAACTGTTTGTGAAAAATCTCTAGGAATGTAAATGAAGTACTAGTCCATGGCAATCCTAAAGGTGAGAACAATGTATAATTTACCAGTGCAAGAAGGTGAAGGAGACCATTTTCCATCAATGCATTCTATTTTGCTTGATCCAATCATTTTAAATCTGAGGTTACATTGGTATTCCATTATGGTACCATGCTCATATAGCTCCTGAATTTCACTGATGATACTGGCATTGAGAACGGCCTGTGGTTCCTCACAAAATCTTACTTTCTCTGCAATGAAGAGATTATATATAAACGCTTGCCACAATTTGACATACATCACAATAAAAGAATGAAACGAGATTTATTGTTTCAAATGGAGACAGGTTAATTAGTTAATTAATTTTATATCTTTAAATATGTGGATTCCAAAGGCCACAAGTATTAAGTGGAAATAAGTACCCTGGACACAAGCAGCTTGCACTTCAGACAATCTGCAGTTTCTTCTCCAGGACCAGGAATGCTTTGGTACAGGTTTGTGAATAAATTTGCAGAACACCTGTCTTAGATGGCATAGTTACTATGTGTTCTTATAATCTAAATGAGGACTAGACACAGTCAACAAGAGAACTCCAACAATTAACTGATGACATATATTCATTAGAAAATTGTACTGACTCAGTTCTAAGATGAGGTTCTCCCCCATTTAACATGTGAGAAAAAGACCCTGGTCTTAAAATCAAGTATAAGGAGGATGTGTACAGGTGGCTGCTGTGGCTTTGGCTCCAGCCGCTACCTAACGTGCGCCATAGTCTCAGCTGCTCAGCTCCACACTGCCATTGCCCCTTCCTATGCAGTCTCTACTCTCACACCTGCTTCTCTCCTGCCCACCCCATCAATTTATCCTTGCTCCAGGCTAGCAGGCTTCTTCCATGCTGAAGCCTGGGTAACTGAACACAGCCCCCATCTGAACCTGTAAGAGTGGTGTCCAGACTGCATAGCTGATACAGGGGCTAAACTGGGGCCATGCTAAGTGCACCAGGCTAGAATGGGGATAGACCCTGCTCACATGGAGCAGAGGCTGGAGAGGAGATGGAAGAAGAGGCTGTAGGGGGAACTAGGGAACAAAGCCTGGGAGAGGAGGGAGAGGAGAGGCTGGGGGAAAGAAGGAGGCAGAGGCAGGGGTGGGGCAGGCATGGGACAGAGGTGGCAGGGGGAGTCCCAAGCAGGTGGAAAGCTGCTTATCCCCCACAAAACCACCTTTCCCCACCCATTGCCTGACCACCTGCAGTGGTGGCGAGGATTTGTTAAAGATGGCCTTCCAATGATTAGATTCTATACATGGGAAATTATAATAAATGTATAAATCTTTCATGTGTAGAATGCAATTACTGAGGAGGTTATCTTAAGTTCAGGGTCATCTTAGATTCAACTAAGTCTGGTAATACCTTTCAGAGACTATTCAGGACTATAGTAAGCAATTATGGTATTTTGTTAGTTTGATCAAGCAGTTATCTGAGGTGAGATTGAAAAGAATATTAGAAAAAACTCAGATGTGACAAACACTGTAGAAGAACAATAGAACAACCTCTCACCTCTTTCACAGAACTGGGATGCAAGGGGCCAGGGAAAGAGCCACTGAAGCTCAATAATGGATTAAGGTATGCTGGCTCTTTCTCTTCCTTCATGCACAGCTGTCACCCTGGTTCTGTGCAATGGGAGGGAAGGACATTCCCCTTACACGGAACCAGGGAGAAGAACCAGTTCTGGATTCAGGACAGCAGCTGGGGCTTCAACTGCATCCCTGCTTTGCCCACAGGAGTGAGAGAGTAGAAAGTATGCCTTGTCCTACTTGAGGGTGGCTGTGGGCTATGTTTGACAGCCTTGGTTGCTGCTCTGGAACCAGTCAGGGTCTCAGTGCAGAACCTGGGGTTGCAAGCAAAGTCCCAGTTCACACACAGGTGGAGAAGGAGCAAGGAGAAAGGAACCCTGGAATGCTGGAGGACCTACTAAGCCCTAGTATTCAATTTGTAACATCATATTCAAATTGAAGTGTGATACAAATCAGCCACAGAAGATATTCCACATTTAACAAATAACATCTTTGATGCTTGTTCACCATTTTTGTGGCTAGTTTACCATTTTTATCAGTAGATAAATTATTTGAATGTGTGCCATGTTGCAATTGATCATGCAATTAATGTTTAAACTGTACAATAAATACAATCCCAGGAGCCTTACAAACATAAATATATATCATATCAGAATTGAAGTACATACAGAATAACCTTATAAATCTGGCATTCAAAATTCTGGAATTCTCAAAAATCTGGCA
>NW_005843969.1:13682-25660 GCF_000455745.1 Alligator sinensis | reverse complement strand
GGGGAACCCCACCAGCGGGAGGTTCACCTTTGAGAACACCAGCTACTCCACCAAACCAGAATCCAAGCAGGTGTGGTGGGGTGTCACTATTTCCCCAGCAATGCTAAACACCCTCTTGCTTGGAACACTGGTCGGTAGACAGGACAGGTGCTCACAGGCAACTGTGGCCAGATCCGGCTACATCTGGCTGCGGCTTGCCCAGTAGGCCAAGGGGTCACGCAGCTGTGCCTCCACGTCCTCGGCAAGATAGGTAGTCATCAAGCTTGAGTGCTACCTGCCTGATGGTGGGGTCTAGTGCCTCTGGACCCCTCCATGGAAGCCATGCCCTTGGCCCACATTGGCAACGCCTGTGGTGGACGAGGAGACTGGCTGGTGGATGGCGTGCTAGCATGAGACAGTGGATACCCCTGCTCCACGTCCGCCTGCCTCCACCATTCTGCCCCCCTGACTCTCTTCACCAGCACCTCCATCCACTGATCCAGGCTTTGACTGTGGCATAAATTGCTCTTCACCCTCAGGTCACAGATGGTGGCCAGCACGTGGCCTGTACTGGCCCACAAGGGATCAAGCCATTTCCTGATACCCTCCTTCAGCCACCTCATCAGTGCCTGCACGTCCAGTGACAGCAACTTGCCCCAGCCAGGAACATTGATCCCCTGGAAGCTCTCCATTTGGCTCTGAAGTTCCCTCACTATGGGGGTCACCTGGCTAAGGAGGGCATCGGCAGTGCTGAGGGCCTCAATGGCCTTGAGGAAGGGCTTGAGGACCACCAAGATCTGGGAGATGGTATCCCACTCAGCTCTGTGCAGCGGGCCGCGGATCCCAATTTCCCCGAGCAAGGGCATCTCACAGATGGCCTTCTGTTGCTCCACCAACCTCTTGAGCATCAGGGATGTGGAGGTTCACCAAGTCTCCACATCCTGCATGATTTTGTGCTGTGGGATGTTCAGCTCTGTTTGTTTGTCCCACAGCATCTTGCCCCCCTTGATGCTCTGGTGGAAGCAGCCTGCTACCTTCTTGCATTTTGAAATGCACTTGCTGGTGGTATTGGCACCATCACTGGCAGCTCTGCCCCCTTGAAGGCATCTCTGACAATGAGGTACAACTTCTGTGCCACATAATGGATGCCAACGAAGTTGGCATCACGAACCACCTTGGCCATATTGGCCCCCTTGTCGGTGACCATGAACCCGCGGGTGAGCTCGCCCGGCCCAGACAGGCACCCCTGCACCAAACAGTTCATGGCCTTCATGGCCCTCATGATCTCTTGCTGTGTGGGATTCATCCATCACCTTGGCTTGAAGGAGAGCCCACCAATGGCCTGACTGGTCACACCAGTGCCCTGTGAGGGAGACGTAGGTGTGATCTTCACCCTGGCTGCTCCAGATGTCCAAAGTGAAGTGTAAGGCCACCTGTGGACCTGCCTTGTGCAGCTCCTCCCTCAAGTACTCCCTGCATGCCTTATACAGGGAGGGTACCACGGTCCTGCTGCAGGTGGTGCATGTGGGCACTTGGTAGGATGGGGCCATGAGCGCCATGAGCTACCCAAACCCTGGCTGCTCAACTAAGGAGAAGGGTTGGCCACTGACAGCAAGCATCTGGGTGATCTCACTCGCTCTTGCAACATGCCCCGCTTTCTGTCTGCCTTTCCCCCATTGTTCCAGGGTGGCCTGCCTCTGCTTTGGGGGGATGGAGGCTTTGGAGCAAGATGGAGACTTCCTTTTAGGCATGCTCCCACTGGTGCCAGGCTGAGGAGAAGCAAGGGCAAGGGGGTGGTGCCTGTGGAGATGCATCAGCATCCCTGTGGTGCTCATATGTTTTGTTCCTTTGCCGCGCCTGATTTTGACTCGCCAGTGCAGGCAGATAATGTATGTGGGATCAGCTGCCAGCTCAAAATGATCCCAGACCACACTACCTGCTCGGTTCTGAGGTGCAGGTGCATGTGTGCAGGTGCTGCACTTTTCCCCTCCTCAGCAGGCAGAGGCACATCAACACGAGGACTAGACTCATCTGATCTGCTTGCCTCTACCTCTACAGCCTCCTCTAAAGTGCCTTCTGGGGAAGGAGACCTGACTTTAGGGGAAACTTGAGGGGTATGGAGCACAAACTCAGATGATTCCCCCTCCTTACCCAGAATTTCCCTTGCTAGGGCACTGAGATCCAGCTCCAGCTCCAGCTCTTCCTCTGTCACTGGAAGGCTCAGCGTGGGAAGTGAAATGGGGGAGAAGAAGGCTGTCATGCTGGTGCTAGTGCTGATGCTTGTTGTCATGGTGGTGAGCGGGGGTTATGGCTGGTGCTCTTGGAGGGGATGCAGTCTCAGGTGCAGGCAGAGGCACTGGCACTGCTCCCCTCTCCTTGCTGCTTGTGGAAGCCTCATCCCTGCTAGTTGGAGGAAAGAGGCTGTGTCTCATTTTGGTGGGGGTGGGAACTTACACTTTTCCCTCTACCCCTTATTCTACCGCTCCCTGAAGGCTTGCCACTACCTACCTTTCCACCATGCTTCATGGTGTGTTTCATGTATAAAACCAAATATAATGTCTTCCTTCCTATATAAATTCAATACTGTGTGGGGGTGCAAAGAAACTATAAATGTATAAAAACAAATACAAATGTGTCTTGCTTCCTATATAAATTCTATAATGTATGTATGTATGTATGTATATATGCTGCAAGCTTTAAATGTATAGAAATAAAATATATGTAGCAGGCTTACTGTTTTGGAGCTTGGGTTGAGTAACCGGATTGAGGGTCTACTGTTTGATTGGTGGAACCCACCCACCAATCCGGAGGCAGCACAAGGGAAGCAATGCCCCGCCCTTTTCCAAAGGGAGGGGGTAAGAAGCAACTGGATCTGAATCAGAACTGCGCCAGCCAGGTCCAGAGAACATGGGGGGTGGAGCCCCTAAAGAGTATAAAAAGGGAGCGTGCTCAGCATGCTACGGAGAGATGACGAGGGACAGTGAGGAGAGAGGAGCTCCAGAGACAGCCATCCTTGGGGCCCCACTTGAGCTTCAACGGTGCATGAATTGGTGCATAGGGATCAGGCTCTAGGAACTGGTCGAGGCAGCTTGAACCTGCGAACCTGGCAAGCAGCTGGGCAGTCGGTGTGCAGGTCACCACATGGAGAGCTGGCCCTGGGAGCAGCTCGAGGATGCTCAGGCCCCCACACGGTGTGTGGATCAGCACATGGAAAATCTGCCCTGGGAGCAGCTCGTGGCTGCTCGGGCGTCACTCGGTGCGTGGGTCAGCACATGGAGGACCCACCTGGGAGCAGCTCACAGCTTCTCAAGTTAGCCCCAGCCCTAGGCTGAGTCGTGCATCCAAAGATGCATCTCAAGCCGGTCCAGAGAGGTGATACTCTCCCTCTATGCGACATTGGTCAGGCCACAATTGGAGTACTGCGTCCAGTTCCGGGCACCACACTTCAAGAAGGATGTGGCCTGCCTTGAGAGGGTTCAGAAGAGGGCCACCCGCTTGGTTGGAGGGCAACAGGGCAGGCCCTATGAGGAGAGGCTGAGGGACCTGAACCTGTTCAGCCTCCTTGGTGGCTGCCTACAAACTCGTTAGGGGAGATCAGCAGCAAATAGGAAGGGTCCTACTCCCTCCAGCAGCACCTGGGGTGACGCGGAACAATGGCCAAAAGCTGCTGGAGAATAAGTTCAGGTTAGAGATTAGAAGGCACTATTTCACAGTAAAGGTGGCTAGGATCTGGAACCAACTTCCTAGCAAAGTGTTCCTCGCTCCTACCTTGGGTAAATTCAAAAAGAGGTTGGATGAACACCTGTCTGGGGTCATGTGATCCTAATGTGTGGTGGGGCCAGTGGTGGGGGGTCAGACTAGATGATCTATTTAAGTCCCTTCTGCCCCTAACTACTAGGAAACTGTGAGTCACTGGAGCCCTGCAGTGAAGCTCTGCCTTTAACTAAAAGAGCCCCGGTTCCCAGAGTAGGGCCCGGGAAAGGGAGGACCCCCAATGTGAGACCTGGGAACCAGAGCCTATAAGGGTTCAGCTCCTGTGAGAGACAGAGCCCTGGGCTGCCTAGTGCGGGGTGCCAGGCCATTGAGGAGAGCCAAAGGTGCTGCTGGAGAAGCTCTTGTGGGATCGGCCTCCAGGGATGAGCCTTGGCTGCTTCAGAGAGGAAGCGTGAGTTGTTGGGGAAGTGGGCCCCGCAGGAGAGGTGGGAACAGGACAGGAGGGTCTGCTGCCTCCACCCTCCATTGCGGGAGGGACGTGTCTACATGCCAGGACCCTAAAGGGGAGGGGCTCCCTTGTAACCTTAACTACTTTGTTCAATATATTAATTATTATATATGTTGTAAATTATGTGATTTATGTGAATTGGGGGATATTATATGTAGTGTCATATGCTAAGCTTTATTGTAAATATTTAATGTTTTAAGTATTCATTAGAGTAATAAACTGTATATAGTTAAGCACTATGTCTTGGCCTGGCTCTGTAGAGAGGAGAGGGAACTGCTCTAGTAGCCGGCCCCTCCATCAGCACCCTGCCTGACCCCCACCACTGTCATTGGAGGACAGGGCACACCCCCCTGGGTGTACCCAAGCTACATATACATGTATTTCCCTTCCTATATAAATTAAATTCTGTAGTGTAATCCTATCCAATATAATTATAAAATTGAAAAGAATAAATCAATGAATGTAATACAAAAAAAGAAAAACGTGTAAGAAAGAAAAAGATATTCTGAAATCCCACTTGCTAGGCTAGCAGTAGCAAGTAAGAAATGAATGGTAGCCTTTGTAGTCTGATGCTGCTGAGCTGCTGTAAAACAGCTCAGTAACTGACACCAAGGCAGAAACCAGGCCAGTTCAAACAATGCTGCTTTTTATGCTGTTTTCCATCCCTCCCCCAGAGCACTGGGATTGGAAGGGACTTCAGGGAAGGAGCACAGTCACTGGCCAGCTACACAGTCAATATGAGAGCAGTCCTTCCCCTCCCTTTGCAGTCTTGCATTTGCTGGCAATGGCTGTAGTGTAAAAAAATGTATCCACCAGTTGGCTAGCAACAGCATAGTTGAGTAAAAAAAGTCTATCCTGTTTTAGCTTTATTGTGATTTCTCAATGGAATTGATTGCAATCAAGTTATTGTGAAAAAAATAAAGATGAGGAGGAAAAAAATTCTGATTTGTACTTGCTCCTGCTTGATTTCATGGACCTGGGAGGCAGGGGGGAGTGGGTGGGGAGCGATTTGCAGCTGAGGGGGGCAGGGTGGGGTGGGGAGTGAGTGCAGTTGCTTTGCAAGCTGGACACAAACAGGGCCCACATTTCAGATTGGCCTCCCCTCCAGGCACCTCAATAATATATCTGGGGATAGACATCTGATGCATACAATCTGTATATATAGATAGTCAGCCACATGCGTGTGGCTATCCATCCAGAGACAGAGTACCTCTGGATGTGCAAGTACATCATAAAGGCCACTTAGGTGAGCAGGAAGAAAGAGAATATGTCAAGGCCTAGGCCAGCTTTTGCAATGCTTATACAATGCTTTATCTCTGCAGCATGAGCAGTTAGTACATGGACAAAGCACCCGTCTCAAACATCACCCCCATGAGGAGCTGTCCAGACGTGACCAGATACCCCATCTCCAACCTCCAGTCTCTGCTCGGCTCCTATTTTCCCATGCAAACATCTGCCTGCACACTTGAACAGACCACCCTTCCAATGCAGCAGCTGGTAAGACACCCACAAACTCCAGTACCCTTTGTGGGTACTGATCTGAAGGCATGCACAGGCTCATATTAGTTATTGAGCATGGGATTTAGGGGGACCACAGACCACAAATGCTGGAGGCTGTGAGGGGGAGAGGAACTGCGGGGAAAGAAAAACCCCCTGGGCATAGTACTTTTTGAAACCATGGCCTTGGCTAACTAGCAGCTCCCTGGTTAGCTGAGACCCATCTGATGAGGACATGCCAATACCTAGTGTAGAAGAAGGAGGTATTACAATTTTCCTGAATTTGGATGAAAAGAAGTTCTTTCTGAATACACTTTATTCTGAAGAGGCCAGATTACCCTGGGATGCCTTAGGAATACTGCTCCTCATCTCCCTCAACTTCTCCCTGTTCTTTGAGAAGGCTGAGAGGAGAGATATGGCGAGGGAGGACAAAGCAGTCCTGAACAAAGTGATGAGCTCTCTCCAGGGGGGTAGCGGGTTGAAGCAGTTGAGGGCGGGGGGTCTGCAAACCCATCTCTGAAAGGTACTGCATGCAGGATTTTGTAAAGCAAATGCTGCATTGCAAAGAAAGCATTGGGGAAAAAATTCATTTTTGCATCACACCTCCCATAACAGTACAGCTGGGAGACTGTTTTGCAGGTGGTAACCCCAACCCCCTACATGGCAACCATAGCACACGCATTATAACGCATTTTAAAGACCTACTAAATTGTCTTTAAAGACTAGCTAAAGGCTAAAGGCCCTGAGTGGGGTAGTTTAGTCTTTTTTCTTACAGGACATCTCTGGCTGGACCGCACCCTACTTAACAAGTCCACCCTGCAACTCTTTCCAAATCTTTCCAGTAATGCCATGACTCAAAATCCCTCAGGCACAACATTCCCATCACTGAGGCGGGTGTCGTCTCCGAAAACAAAATCAACCATCCCAAAGAAAACACGACACATCTATTATATACATCTATTATATTATATACATCTATATACATCTATTATATACATCTATTGTATCTATTATATACATCTATACATCTAAACATCTAAACACTACACATCTATTATAAAGAAAAAACTTTACTGAACTGAGAACAAAAAACTGGTTGGGGGGGGGGAGTTTTTACCTGTCCCTTCCTTCGGTGGGGGGGAAGGACCCCCGTTAGCCCTCCAAGAGCAGTGGGGCACTGGCTGGCCCTTCTGCGCATGTGCACGATTTTAAAAGGGCCCGGCAACAGCAAAAGCCTCATTCCGGTCCCTGGCTCCAGAGCGAGACATGCAGGTGTAAGCCCACTGTGCCCCCATGAGCCTAGGGACTCCAAGAGAGACCCCAGAACCCCCAATGAGCCCCGGCCTCCCAGCAGGTAATCCGAGGCCCATGGAGGGAGGGACCTAAACAGCTGGGAGTGGGCTGAGTGGGCCGAGGAGGGTCACGCCCC
This sequence comes from Alligator sinensis, assembly GCF_000455745.1. Taxonomy (NCBI): domain Eukaryota; kingdom Metazoa; phylum Chordata; order Crocodylia; family Alligatoridae; genus Alligator; species Alligator sinensis. The sequence goes on along the minus strand of NW_005843969.1, from coordinate 18,533 downwards.
GCCCCGGCTCCTACTTTGCCCAGCCCCACAGGGAGCTGCGTGACCGGAGCCTCGTGAACAGGCCGCGCAAACAGGCACGCTCCTGGGCCCGGTATGCGAGTTAGCTTGGGATGTTGCACAGGAGGGTGCGCGGGAGGGCCCGTGGCCTTGCCTGTGCACCCCCTAGAGTAGGAAGTCCCAGCCGCAGCCAGCCTATTAGCGGCATGCTGTGGATGGGCATGCGCCACATCCCGAGGGTCCCCTCAGGGTCTGCAGCCCCCCGCCTCTGGCTTCTCAGAGGCCTCCACCCAGACAAAGCCCATGGTTCTGGGCTCCAGGCAGATGCAGCCCCTGGCTCTTGACTGTGGGGGCTACCTGTCACTTTTTCAGACTCTGAGGTCTGGGAGCATGGCCACCTCCCCTTGTGAGGTCTGCTCCCTTTTAGGGTCTCTGGCACTCCAGCTGGAGGAGCCCCAGGCCTCAGTCAAGAGACTGCATGCCATCAGGGACTGTGAGCAGGAGACTGACTCCTACTGCCAGGTGCTTCACCTCCGGGAGGTAGGGAGTCGACCACGGTTGCCTTCCAGGACTGGGGAGAGCTTGAGGACCTCCCATGCTGTCCAGCCCAGGGGTTGGACCAAGGTGGTCAAGGCCCCAAGGCCTGCCGCATGAGGGTCCCTGCCCCGCTAGAGCTTTGCAACAGGTACAAACCTCTTGCAGGCCCAGCAGAGCCTGCTAAATTATCAGCTCCCGCAGGCAGCACAGGCTCCACTGTAGCTACCACCCCCGCTCTCCCTAAGACAAAATGCACAGTGTATGTCATGGGAGACTCCATCCTGAGGGGGAGTGAGGGGGCAATCTGCCGCCCTGACCCCTTAGCCTGGGAAGTCTGTTGCTTCCCGGGAGCCCGAATCTGAGACATTGTGGAGAAGATCCCAGAACTCCTCCAGCCCACTGACCACTACCCTATGCTCCTTATCCATGTGGGCACCAATGACACAGCTCAGAGCGCTCCCAGCTGGGTCATGAACCGCTACAAGGATTTGGGAGCGGGGCTTAGGGGGTTGGGGGGCACAGGTGGTGTTCTCATTGATCCTCCCAGTCTCAGGCTATGGGCTGAGGAGGGAGAGGAGGATCAAGGTAGTGAACCAAAGACTGCAGCACTGGTGGCATCATGAAGGCTTTGGCTTCCATAACCACAGTTAGCTCTTTGGAGAGAGAGGCGGTGAGCTGCTGGGAAGGGATGGCCTCCACCTCTCTCTGCTGGGGAGGAGGCTCTTCTCGGCCAGATGTTTCCCCTTCATTCTTATATAGAATAAAATCAGCCTTGAACTTGAGTTTTTAGCATAGAGGCTCATTGACTCAACATGTATTTTATTTGAATTACTTTAAAGATTGTACTAAATGTATACCTCACCCTATGCTATATTACATTCAAGTTTCTTTAAGATGGTTATTTTTTTAAAAAGGAAACTTTTAAAATAAAATTAAAATACAATTTAAGAAAAATCCATTTTTTTAAGGATGATTAACCCGCCCGTGCCCCCCCGGGCAAAAAAACCCAACCCTGCTCCAGATACAGAATGCAGGGGCGGTCTGGCTTGTAGACTGTCTTTGTGCCACTCATCCTGCAGTAGAGGTTAACTTAATTATGTAAATGCAGCAAAACAGCTCCAACTTTTAAGATGGTTTTTAACTGTAAGTTCCTGCATTTTCTCTATCGGTGAAATGGGGCAAACTTCTGGGAGGTTGTAAGGGTTAGTCAGTTAACACTTCAAGTGATTTAAGATCCTTAAATGGATTAGGGATGTGAAAGGTTAAAGGATTAATCATTTAACCAATAAGTGCAGTGATAACTGATTTCAGGGGTATTGGTTACAGCTGTGTTGTTCTAAGGATGTAATCAGGCAAGGTTCTTTGGGTAAATGTGATATCTTTTATTAGATCAGCTAAGTAGTTGGAAAACTTGGTTTTTGCAAGCTTTTGGGCACAAATACCTTTCTTCAGGCATAGGGAGAGGCTGCTGGTGTTTTATGTGCTCTCCTGGGTGAAATAGAATCCAATATGATGGCTGAAGACTACAAGCAGTGACCCTACCCTGAAGATTGCAGATCGCAAAGCCAGAAGATCATGTCCTACCAATCCCAGCCTGCCAATGGGACAAGGAGGATGACTGTCGCGTCTCACTCAGCGGAATCCATAGACTTGTAAGGACAGCTATCACTATAAAGAATAAACATAAAGAAAAGGCTTTGGGTCTGTTCACCTGCAAGAATGGGTTTTGCGTGCGTCCAACAAGACCTGACTCCATTTCTCGTGGTTGGTCTGGCTGGCCACCAGACTGACCCAAGCATCTTTAGAACTTGGTAACACCTTAACCTTTGCAGAACTGTCTAACTATCTCTGTGTGTGTTTGTTTCTTTTGTATAAATGAATGAATGATTGAGTATGTATGGGGATGAGTGAAGCAGGTAACCTTACTGTTCTTTATTCCTTTTGTGTTTTATGTTTTATGTACAAATGAATGCAGCATTATGCCTTATCCCCTGATAAGATTACCACTTGTTTTTAATTCACACTGTACACCCTGTGAGTACAACAGCCCAGCTCTAGGAATGGGAGTTTTTTGAAAGCAACAGATTTAAAAACAATATATTTCAAATTATTTCTCTTACTTCCATGAAATGAGGCATTGTTTGCTAAAAACTGCCAATAGCTAGAAGGTCACCGTCAGAATATGTATAAAACATACATTTGTGCCTACCCTACTTTAGATCTTAAACACTAAATAAAATCAGATCTGGAAAGAATACTATGGGAGCGTCAACTGACAAAAAAAGGCATTGCAAAAAGTGGTATCTATGAGGGCTGTGTGAAGCTCCCGTTGCTGATTTGATTCGGAGGAGATTTGGCCCAATTTGCTGGCCAAATCTCCAAATCTGAATCGAATCAGGAGACTCATTGATCTCTCTGATCAAATCAAAAGCCTCCAAATCGATTCAGAGAGAGTTGATGATTTGGTTATAGACACAGATTTATATTATTTTTCTATGTACCTACGTTCTACACAGCTCATGACTGCTAAGATGGTGGGGCAGATGGAGCATCCCACAGGAGCCCGGGGTGGGATCTCCATGCTCTCAGCAGTGGACCCAGAAGTGGACCAGAAGTGCTTCTGGTCCACTTCCGGGTCTGCTGTTGAGCACACTGGGGACCCCCTCCCCCACCTCCATGCTCCTGTGGGATGCTCCATCCACCCCAGCATTGCAGTATTGATGAGCTGCCTTGTACCTTGAGGTATGTAGAAAAAACATTTAAAGCTGTGTCTATGTCCAAATCTCCAAATACTTCTGAATTTCTCTGAATTGATTTGGAGAGGTCCGATTCGATTTGGAGAGTTTAAAGGGTCTCCTGATTCAATTTGGATTCAGAGATTCAGCCACTGAATTGGGCCAAATCTCTGCTGACTTGAATCAGGGACCGAAGCTTTGCACAGCCCTACAATCTCTCTACATGTTTAGTCACTGAAGTAGCTGAAGAAAGGCTTCAGAATGGTGGGTATTCATTACATTGCTTTCATTCCTGAAAGCACCACTATTCAACCTCAGAGGTGAGGTTAGCCTACATCAAGAAGCCAGTTTTGTCCATTTAGCACTTTCAACTTTAAACCAGTCCAGAATTCCACTAGGAGATCAAGTACAGATCATGGAAGGGTATATAAGGTGCTGTGAGTACACTGGCAGAACTACCTAGTGTGTAATCTCATAGCACTGTTTCATTGAAGCACTCTATGGATTGCCCATTATGTCTTCCACCTTCTAGGGCTGCTGCAGATTGGAGGGCAAGGGGGTTGGCAGGGAGGGGGAAAAAATCAGGAAAACATGCCAGTATCAGATCCTGTCTGAAAATCATTTTATTAGTTATAAAAAGTGGTTTCACACATTTTGTACAAAACAGAAGTTGGTTTCTCTCAATTAAGAGAATCATTTAAACTTAAGATTCCAGCTAAGTGAAAACAAAATGAGACTGGGTTCTACTGGTTCCAGAAAGGTCCCATACAGTTTGCCCAATGTCTTCCAGCTTTGGTCATGATTGTAGACCACCTTCATGGGAAACATCCTTGCATCACTGGCTCTTTGGAGGCTTGTAGTGAACTCTGCAGCGCTCGTTAAATACCTAGGAGACCAAAAGAGCAAGTCATTCCTCCCATAAAAATCCTCCACACAGAAGGCTGATATCAGATTTGGCAACACTTTCTCCATGCAGTGCAACATTTCAGATGAAACAAAACTCAGGTTTTGGCAGTTTGCAGTCCTTAGAGATACTATGACACTTTTCACAAGAAATAACTTAGAAGTTGCATTCTGCCAGGCTAAACTGATTTCAGCATTTCAATTGGATACATTGTTTGTTACTTCCTGAGCTAGTCTGTTTTAGCAATGGCAGTATTACTCAACAGATGCCAGGTTTCACACCAGAGGTGGAAACAGCACAGTGCAGGATGAAATTTTAACTAGATTTATTATAGCTTGTACCTATCTGTAACTTTGGTGCAAGACTATTATACACAGTGGCCGTGTCTAGACAAGATGCTGACTGCATGGTAGCTCATTGCTTTCTCATAGTAGTGTTATGTGGCATGAAGCGGCATTTAGTACTTATATATGCAACTTCTAAATGACTGCACAGTAACAACTATGCAGTCGGCATCTCGTGTACACGTAGCCAGTTTGTAGTAGAGTGCTTTTAGAGAAAAGTGCAATATTAACACAGCAACACACGCCACCACAACAACCTCTCTCTACCAGAGAAAAAGGCCATAGAATCTCTAAGATCTAACCACCAAATAGTAATAAAACCAGCAGATAAAGG
>NW_005843969.1:13274-13503 GCF_000455745.1 Alligator sinensis | reverse complement strand
CCCGCTACCTAACCCGGGGACTTTTTACATGCTCCCTAAAATCCACAAACAAGGAACCCCTGGCAGACCTATCATATCCAACCATGGGACCCTAACTGAGGAAATATCAGGTTTTGTTGAATCCATCCTAAAACCGCTTGTCACCCACAGAGCAAGTTTTGTCCAAGACACCACAGACTTGCTACGGAAACTTAAAAACATAGACCACCTTCCCAGCAACACACTCCTA
>NW_005843969.1:0-12520 GCF_000455745.1 Alligator sinensis | reverse complement strand
CTCATCACCAGAAGCAAACTTCCTCAAGCCCAGAACACACCAAAATGATCCAGACCGTGCCAGGACAAGAAATGCAAAACCTGCCAACATCTCCACCACCCCCACTATTACTACACCCCACAACAGAGCCATCAGCATCCCAGGATCTTACAGCTGCACCTCCAGAAATGTAATATACCTCATCCAATACGGGAAATCCGTCAAAGACAGAAACACTCAATTACCGGTGGGGGCACATTTCTCACAGGAGGGCCACTCTCTCTCCAATCTCTCAGTCCTGATCCTCAAGGGAAATTTACACAACACATCCCAGAGACGAGCCTACGAGCTCCATTTCATCAACCTGCTGGATACTAGAGATCAGGGACTAAACACAGACATTGGATTTTTGATACATTACAATCTGCCTGGCAACTGACTCCCCAGCCCAGCCCAGCCCAGCCCCTGGCTTCTTTACTTTTCATTCCATCCAGGAAGAGCACACACCGACTGCTGAAACTTCCTTAGCCCAACGAAGGGTTTTTGAACCCGAAAGCTTGCTTAATAACTATTCTCCAACCATTTGGGTTGGTCTAATAAAAGATATCAAATTCACCCAAGGAACCTTGTCTGCATATTAACACAGCAACTTTTATGTGGGGATAATTCGAATGCTGACACTCAATTGCTCACATTTGACAACTTTTTTGACTAAATTCTAGCAAAGAGAACTGATGACCTGAGATTATTTTAGTTTCTCTAACTGAAGGCCTCACACAAGAAATTCAACACATTTGTAGATGGTTTGCTACAAAAAGAGCTGATAAAAACAGTTTTTAATAAGAGACACAACCTAAATAAAGTCTATGCTCAGACTTGCATCAAATAATTAAAACCCTGCTTATAAATGAGTTACTTATTACTTTGGTTTTTGTTTGTGCAAAGGCAGAACCCAAAACATGGCAAAGCACCATCTTGTGTCAAGATAAGGTGACTCAGTAATGAGCCAAGCAACTAGACAGGTAGACAGCAAACAGTCTATGGCTTAATAAAAATGTGCCTGATGTTTCTGAAGCTGTACATAATGTTGACTAAAGCATAGCTGGCTGATGAGTATCCAGCACAAACAGCTCAGTCTAGTGGCCATTGTACTGACCTGCATTGTGTCATACCTGTAACAAGTCTGGTGCAGAATAGTCCAGTACCAGGATGATGCGGCTGGAATGGGAACACCCAGATCAGGAGCAAGCCTATGGTACAGGACAGCTCATGATATTGGTGGAATGCAATACACAATTTGTTTGGATCACTGTATAAAAGAATTAAAAAGTATGGAGACTTTGTATTGGTCTAAGGGAGCCTGCATGGTATGTGCCAATACCTTGTCACAGGCATACATGCATTAACACCTGTCAGATGACAAGCATGATGACCCATCCCCTGTTGTGGATAAGTTAGGACAATCCCTGTATTTAACATAAATGGCCAGTTGCAATGGAAACGTACGCAGTTCAAATACACAGTTTAATTGTGTGTTAAAAATCTTTAGTACTTGTTATAGACAATACTTTAATAGCAAACCACTAATATGTATCTACACCATGCTGCTACATCTCAATGTCTTTTTTACCTCAGTCTTCACAGGCAAGGTCAGCTCTCAGACTACTGCACTGGCAGCACAGTTTGGCGAGGAGATAAGCAGCCAACAGTGGGACAAGAACAGGTTAGGGCCAAATTATAAAAGCTGGACATGTACAAGTCCATGGGGCTGGACAGGATGCACCTGAGGGTGCTGAGGGAGTTGGCCAATGTGATTGCAGAGCCACTGGCCATCAACTTTGACAATTTGTGGAGGTTGGGAAAGGTCCTGGATGATTGGAAAAGGGCAAAAATCGCGCCCATCTTTAAGAAAGGGAGGAAGGAGGATCCAGGGAACTACAGCCTCACCTCAGTCCCTGAAAAAATCATGGAGCAGGTCCTCAAGCAATCCATTTCTAAGTACTTGGAGGAGGAGAAGGTGATTAGGACCAGTCAGCTTGGATTCATAAAAAGTAAGTCATGCCTGCCCAATCTGATGGCCTTCTATGATGAGATGACTGACTCTGTGGATGTGGGGAGAGCAGTGCACATGATATAGCAAGGCTTTTGGTATAGTGTCCCACAACATTTTCACAAGCAAGCTAAGAAAGTATGGGTTGGATGAAAAGACTGTAAGGTGGATAGAAAACTGGCTGGTTCATTGGGCTCAGAGGGCTGTAGACCATGGCTCAATGTGTAGTTGCCAACCAGTATCAAGTGGAGTGCACCAGGGATCAGTCCTGGGGTCAGTTTTGCTCATTATCTTCATCAGTTACCTGGAAGATGGGATGGAGTGCACCCTCAGCAAGTTTGCAGATGACACTAAGCTATGGGGAGTAGTAGATACGCTGGAGGGTAGGGCTAGGAGTCATTGTGACTTGGACAAATTGGAGGGTTGAACCAAAAGAAATGTCATGAGTTCAATAAGGAGAAGTGCAAAGTCCTGCACTTAGGATGGAACAATCCCATGCACTGGTGCAGGCAACTGGCTAAGAAGCAACTCTGCAGAAAAGGACCTGGGGGTTACAGTGGACAATAAGCTGGATATGAGCCAACAATGTGCCCTTGTTGTGAAGAAGACAAACAGCATACTGGACGGCATTAGTAGGAACATTGCCAGCAGATCAAGAGAAGTGATTGTTCCCCTCTCTTCAGCACTGGTGAAGCCACATCTAGAGTACTGTGTCCAGTTTTGGGTGAGGCCCCACTACAGAAAGGATGTGGACAAATTGGAGAGAGTTCAGCACTGGGCAATGAAAATGGTGAGAGGGCTGGGGGACATGACTTATGAGGATAGGCTGAGGGAACTGGACTTATTTAGTCTGAAGAAGAGAAGACTGAGGGGAGGTTTAGTAGCAGCCTTTAACTCCCTGAAGTGAGGTTCAAAAGAGGATGGAGCTGGACTGTTCTAAGTGGTGGCAGATGGCAGAACAAGGAGCAGCGGTCTCAAGTTGCAACAAGGGCAGTTTAGCTTAGATATGAGGAAGAACTTCTTTACTAGGAGGGTAGTAAAACACTGGAACAGGTTACCCAGAGCGGTGGTGGAATCTCTTTTCTTGGGCGGGGTTTAAGATCTGGCAAGACAAAGCCTTGGCTGGGATGACGTAGTTGTGGACAGTCCTGCTTCGGGCAGGGTGTTGGACTAGACCTAGATGACTTCCTGAAGTCCCTTCCAACCCTAATTATCTATGATTTATATATATATATATATATATATATATATATAAAAAAAAACAAAAAAGAGAGGCAATTTCTTATTTTGTTTTTACAGGAAATATTGCTAAATTGGATAACAAATATTTTGGTCTAGAATTGTTGCAAGCAGGAAGACAGATATATTGGCTGATACATACTGACTGAATGACATGTGCTATTACATGGAAACTCTGGACAGAGAATTTAGTATACCTGACTATAGTTACATCTGTCCAGCAGGGGCATACCGTGAGGACTGAATTGGCTTTAAAATGTGAGGTTACAGGCCAGGTAAAGATGGGACATATTTTGAGGAATGTACCTATTCCCCCAATATTTTAATGGGCATCAGATAAGGAGGATATCAATAAAGGCCCTAATCAATTAATAAAAAGGAAACCACATTTAGTGAAGTCTTGATAACTATAAGTACAGAAACTCAGGGGTTATACCAACAAGTGTTGGTACATTAACTAATTAAATTGTAAGAATCATATTAATCTCATAGTAATATCTATACTGGAACAACACCTAAAATGTGACCAAACATCTAAAGCCTTGTCTGTCCTCTGGAACATCTAGAGGGAATTGTAAGAATGTAGTGGAGATTTATCAGCCCTTTTAGTGTACTTCCTCTTCTAAAACTGGTACAGCCAGAGTGCAAGCAGAGTGAGGAGTCTATACGCCCTTTCTTACAAAACACTCTCAGCTGAAAGCATCATGATACACAGGTAAGTTTGTGTGAACAAGAAGGGGCGTTAAAGCAACTTGAAATCAAATCTAAGATTGAAAAATGTCTCCTTCAAAAATCCAGAAATGTTAACCTGTCCTTCCCATAGCACTTGTAACAGTGTATGTCAACACATGCAATGATGTTACTGTTGCATGAGCATTCACCCAAGTATACAAACAAGCTAAATAATAGATGGTGATCAAGAGCCCTGATGTGGATGTAGCTATATCAATATAAATGAGAATGCCTTTTACCTGTATAGCTTATTTTGCTTGCCAAAATGAAATACGCTACATCAGCACAAGCACTTAACATTTGGATAACTGCCTCTCTTTGAGAGCAGGGTTGCCATGTTGACTGTATGTCATTGTAGTTACAAGAGATAAAAAGGGTTGCAGACAAGCTCTAAGGTACCATCTCACAATGGAGGTGGCGTGGAGCTGTGTGACCTGTAGAAAGTTAAGAGGGTAGCAGGTACAAAGCAAGAAGGAGCTCTTGTGATATCCTCAGAGAATACAGGGTGTGCCCCCATCTAGCTCAACTGGTGTGGAGTGGAGCAGTGGCTTCATCTCCTTCCTGCCATTGTAGAGGTGCAAACCCCACCATGCAGGGGGGAGCAGGCAGCTGAGCTTGCTCATGGCAGGGGTGTAAAGGTGGAGGAAGGGTTGCTGTTTGTAGCCCTATCTGCCTTGCATACTTCTGCAAGAAGACAGTGACACAGAGGGAGTGAATTGTGCACATGCCAGGAAATCTATCTGAACTTCAGTATTGTGTTAGATCAAGATTACGGGCGGATATTGCATTACTCTAAATTTCCCCTATATTTAATACTACATAATTGCAGACATCATCTGATGAGTCTGATAGAAGAATGGTGAGTGGGGAAAACGAATAGACAGACAATAACTATGCTGTCCTTGGCTTGTTCTGGTCAGACCTCATGAAGAATGTCCTGCATCTGAAAGCTTGTCTAACTACCGCAACTACACAATTGGTCCAATAAAAGATATCCCCCAAAGAAATCTTTCCATCTAGACAAACTAAATATTTTGTGTAATTCTGAAAATTGTTAATGATACTGTTTACATTCTAGACCAGCAGTTGCTTCATTCATCAGCTCAAGCTCCTTGTAGTGCAAATATGACTTCATTTTCCACATTCTATAAGATGCTAAATCAAGACATGCTAAATGCTCCATTTCTGCACTGGATCACCCATCAGAAGCTTTGCTGTTTAAGGCTTACGGAGACACCGAGTTCTCAAGACAGCCAGAACTTTGGTTCTTCTCTCTTGTCTGCCCCACACTATGGGCTTGGGCCCTGGCTTTAGCACCTTTCAGCTTTCTTAATAACCTATTAAAAAGCTGCCTGCTACCTTTGCACACGTGAGGAAATTGAAGCTACAAAAAACGGATTGGAAATGCTTGAGGCTTAATCCTGGAATAAATTGGACTGTGGCAGTTGTGCCTGAAAAGACAGACATTGCAAAGTGTTAGAAAACTTACCCTCATTTGCCACTATTAGGCCAGGCCTAATCCATGAATAGGGGCTGTGTAATGTGTTGGCAGCTTTTACAAACGAGGAGGCAGGTCTTAGCTTGCCAGGGGTTAACCTGTTTATGGTTTCACAGCTTGAGGCAGCCACATCTTAAATGTAGTAACCACAAGTGGGTATTTGCCAATTTTAAGAGGGATGTTGGGAAACGCTGGGTGTTTCCAGTCACCCAGCACAGTCATGTGCCTGTGACTTGGCATGTCATTATGCAAATAGCCTTGTCTTCCTGTCACTTAGCATGTACTAGTTCTGAGTCAGGAAGCTTCCATTCCTGCCTGAACTGATCTCCATAACAGGAAGCATTGGGGGCTGCTTGTCTTCTGCCACCCCTGGAAGCCCAGGAAACTTTACACACACTGATATTTAAAATGATGTCTCCCTTTTTACAATTCATAATAATAATAACATTTTACACTTTGTTTCTACCTATTTTTTCTTTGTCTCCCCTTCTCCAATTTGGTAATGGTAAACTCCATGCGTGAGTCATATGACTGCTTGGCTATATAAGAGCTAGCTGACAATTCTCTGATCACATTTGCTCTAGTGTTCCTTTGTCAAGAGTTTCCAGACAGCCCAAACGGGTGACTTGCCACCATGATGCCTGGAGGGTTATCTTCTGCCAATCCTGCCACACCGGAAGTCCAGAAGATAGCTGATCAGGTGAGTTAAGTTGCAACCCATAAAAAAACGAATATACCCATATACATCAGAAACCAGATACTTTACAGGGTTAGGGTTCTCACGCTTCTGCAGTGATGAAGGCTTGCTAGGTAACCAATGTATGCAGAGCTGAAATATTCTAGATGTGGCTTTTTTTTCCCAAGGATAAACTCTTTTTCTGATAAGCTGTATGGGACCACCGCTGTGCTCAAGCTAATCAGAGAGGTGGAGGTCTTTAGAGTAAAAGCTGCAAAAGCCCCTGAGATCCACCAGCTGTTTGCCATGGCTTTTATTTCCAAGGGTACCGCTGCACTGATCGGGGCACTGGACTGCTGCTGCTGAACTCCAGCTGAAGAGACATGCACATGAAGTGCCCTTTCTATTGCAACTTGTGAATCACCTGGCTATGAATTAAGTGGCTTCCACTGTATAGCAAAAGGTTTCTTTAAAGTAAAGAGCATTCTAGGAAGTCTTAGGAAATAGAATCACAGAAAAGACAGGGACCTCAGGAGGGCATCTAGTCCAACCACCTGCTTAGGGCAGGATCATCCCTGACTAAGCCATCTCAGCCAAGTTGCAATAAAACTGCAACTTATTTTAAAATCTGACATTCACATCTGTTACTGATTAGAAGTAACTTGCTTAGGGAGTGGTGCTCCTGACTCCAGTCCAATGAACATGACAGTTTGTGTTCTAGTTTCCCAGAAGCTCAAGAAAAATTCCTGACTGATGCAGATTGCTACACTAGTGCGGCAGCTAAAGTTGAGTCCACACTGCCTAACTGGTATAGTTCAACCAGCAGTAACAGGAATAGGAGCATCTACTAAAAAGACAAGACTGTCTTTACACACAGTGTTGTTGAGCTCTGCTCTCTACAGAGGAAACATGCTGTTGTGTTTACTCCCCTGCATTAGTCTTAATATTAGTGAAGCTTCAGCGGTGATGAAATCAGGTACCATTTATGAAATCAGAGACGGCCAAGAGCAAAGATCAGCTTGCTGTTCCTAACTCAGGCATGAACCTGCCATGTCACTCTGGGTAGGCCCCTTCACCTGCTTGTGATTTTCTTTGCCTGTAAATGTCCTTACCTGTAAAGCAGAGAAAATACTATTACCTTATTTCACAATGGCACTGTGAGATGTTTGTGAAGTCTTTTGAGATTCTTCCTTTGAAAGGTACTGCAGATCTACAAAATAGTATTTTGCATGTGCAGTGTAGAAATATAACAGATGGTTCCTGTAGGAAAGATCTTAAGTGCAGGTAGGCACTGCCGTGTAGTATCTGATGTGAAGCCACCATCCTAATTTTTCAGTGAAGACCAGGAGCTTCAGCACACCCCACCCCACTCAAAATCTGTAGCTTTGCTTGTGGCCAACACCCAGTGCTTCTAAGCTTCATCCTGTTGTTTGCACTGAGCTTCATCCTGTTGTCGCCAATAAGAGCTTTCCAGTCTATCTAGAACTTTCTGAATTCTTCTGTCCTTCAGTATGTTTGCAATCCTTCCCACATTCATGCTGTCTGCATATTTGCTCAGGAAATTCTGTGCAGGCAAAGGAAATTCTGTGCTCCAATATCCAAATCATTAATAAATACATTATATGACATGGCACAGCCCCCTGTGGGACTCCGCTCAAGACCTTTTGCCATTCTAACATTTTTCCTTTTATGATTAAGGTGTGCTTGTCGCTATTCAGACACCTGTCTATTTACGTTGCAGTAGGTTTGTCCAGCCCACACGTCTGTCTGTTTGTGAGAAGGTCATGTGGGACTTGGACTTCAGTAAGCCCTTTGACCAAGTACACCATATCCACTGCATTCCCTTTATCCACCCAACTAGTTATTTTGTCAAAGAGGGAGATACAACTTGTTTGGCATGATTCACACTACAACTGCTGCTAGTCCAGACGCAGCTTGTACCAAATTTCTTCTAGACAATGGTGTTCCCCTTAAAAGGGACAGTTCTAGCATCTTATTCTGTGACTAAGAGAAGGGGCATTTCATACACATTTCAAGGCATCACAGGCACAGATGTGAACAGTCACCTGCTTCCCTTGGAGACCCTAACATCCAGCAGCCCTTGTCCTATCAGCTTCTTGTAGCACTGTTGATCCCTGAGCTTTAATTTGCTTTCTGTCTTTATCTTGGAGTGCACTTAGAATGTATTTTGCGCAATAAGTCTCCTTGTGCTATATCTGTCATGTAGGAGCCAAGAACTTCGCTTCTCATTTGGGGACTTAATTATCTGGCTTGCTAACCTTCTATAAAGGGGTGAGCACTTTGAATAAATAACTCATGGGTAAACAGTCTTGGAGACTGGGAAGGATCATGAATTGGGGGATTGGGAGGCAGGGTTCATTTGCCTGCACCAAATGACAATAAGGTTAGGGGCAGCGTGCACCGAATGACAATAAAGTTAAATTCTGCTTAAGAGGTTGGAAGTTTGGGTGCATTAAGATGAGTTTGCTAATAGCAGCAGAAGAGGAAGTATTTTTGGCTGGCTGACTTTTTCATGTCCTTGTGATAAGATATGCAGCAGAATTTGCAGATTTGTTTGGGATGTGACAGAGCTGTGTCATGAGCACTTCTGCTATGGTCTCAAACTTGTGACCTCTGGGCTGTCAACCGTGTGCTGTGCCAGTGCCACCCCAGCTCTCCTTTAGTGCTTCAGCAGTGGAGCAGCCAGTGGATCTGGGAAGAGTGAACTGTTTAGAAACTCTTGGTCTGTGAGAGTTTGCAGCAGTAGTGTGGCAGCTCCAGAGTAAAGTTTATAACTGGTTGTGCTTACATAATGGAAGCCATATGGGACATCAGTATAGAGGGGCCCCCTATGAGTCCTGCCACAGAATTGAAAGCCCTGACTGGTTACAGCCAGTAGATGAATGCACTTGGGCTGTGAGATCTGTGGAGCTGTAATTGCTAATGAGTCTGCCTACAAGGATTAAACAGGGTTTAAACAGGATTCACTGTTATTGTTAACTGAAACAGTCTAAAACAGTGGGTTGGTGGTATCTGACTCTTCCTAGCAGCCATGTCAACTCGGGCTTTCATTTGAGCTGCATGCGTGCATGCGTGCAAGCCTGCATACTTCAGCTCACTAGAAGCTAATGCTCTTTTGAGCCTAGCAACTGGAGCATTTGGGCATGTGACCAAAAACTGTGCCACAGCACTCCACTACCCTCACTCACGTGAGGCTGGTCGTGGGAGTCTTAGAGAACATCGAAAGTGTCTTAGTCATGAAATGGCCTAAGTATCCTCAAAAGGCAAAGCGATTTTGGCTACTTTTATATGGTAGAAAATATATGCTTTATTATGAAACAATTTCACCAAAATACGAGAGCTGACATGTTCAAATTTATTTCAGAATCCCAACCAGGACTCTTTTGAGCAAGATATTAAGATTGATGCAGTCAATCAATGAAATGCTTTTGGCAGATTTTACACAATCAGCAGGGATCCGGGTTTTCCGTTTCCCATGGTAAAACGGAGAAAACCACGGATTCCGTGGGGCAAAGGGCATAGCTCTGCGGTGGCAGAGCTTGCCCACAAAGCCCCCCCACCCTGCATGCAGCTGCCACCACCCTGCACCGCTGCGGAGCCGTGCAGCCGGTTGTGGGACATGCTGCTGCATGGAAGCACCCCATTTCACCCCCCCGGCCGGGTGGCACATATGTGGCCCACACATGGTGGTTGCCACTGCACTGCTGCTGCCGTGCCCTGCACCACTTGGCCACAAAGCTGTGCAAGTGGCCGTGGGATGGTAGCGCAGGGTGCAGTGGCCGAGTTGCGGTGGCGGCCTCTGTGGGTGAACCTCCTATCAGGCCAGCCGGCATGTGTGTGGCCCACAGAGTGGCACCCCTGCCCTCACCCCCTGGCCCTGCTCCTGGGAGTGGGCACAGGGGCACACTCCCCAGCTTCTTGATCTACTGGTGGGGCACCAGCAGTGCTGGGAGGGGCTGTGGGGGGCCTTTAATTTTTATCCTGGATTTTGGGTTTTGGGTCAGAGAACTTGCAATTTTTAATTGGAGAAAAACAGGGTCCCGGATAATCAGTATACATCTTGTCCAAATAAATTATAAGTTATATAGCAGCTTGAAAGAGCGAATTCACTCTTTCTGGTGTTAGCGCTTTAACATATACTTTTACTCATCTTTACAGGGCCAATGAGACTCTGGTCTCCAAAGTGCACACTCATAGGCACACGGATCATGATACCTGGCCAAATATTGCTCCCCTCCTCACTTCTGTTCAGCCCATTGGCCTTTTCACTGTAGGCTAAATTCTTAGGCTTTTGAAAGTAATTGTTAGTGGCACCACCAATTCATTGATGACCTAAACCTTCTTGCCTTCATTTTTTTTAATATTATAGTAAAGAGAGACTTTTTCATTCTTGCACTGAATAAGTTTAAAAAAATGCAAATTATGTAAAGTGGGTTCCAAGAATAAGCAGAACTCCACAAACTTGGATCAGATATTGTATGATTGCAGAGCACTGTTTCCATTGGAGCCGCATTTAATAATATACATAATAAAAGGGTAGTGGTGGTTATTCACCTGTAGGGTTGACTTTGGTCTACAGTATGGAGCCTCTAGATCCAAGGCTCCAAGTAGGTATGGTGGTGGTGGTTGTGGGGGAGGGTTGTTTGTTTTTTAGGGAACTAAGTATATTTTGCCATTGTTCTCCTGAATTTTACCATGACAATGGCTGGTGTATCTGTGGTGATGTTTACACTAGGGAGAGCCTTCACTACCACCTGGAAAAAGAAGTTCCAGGCTTCAGGTCTGTCCTGAATACTTGTCTGTGACAGTGCACTGAGCCTGGGATGTACTTGGTTTCAAGGTACTAGTTGGTGAATGGGTCAGATCATTTAGAATTGTTGGGTTGGGAGATAGATGGCTGCATGCCTGTATCAGCAAAAGCTGTCTGGGGCCAGAGATCAAGTAGAAGATTCAGTTGGGAAAGGTTTTCATGAAAGGCCAGGCAGAACGTCTGGTTTGAACAGGGCTGTAAAGGACTGTGAAGGCGCTTTGGTACAGGCCTATTGAACTCAAGGAGGAAGCCGGCCAATTTTGCGGGCAGATCACAGGATCGGCTGCTGTTTTCGTGGGCTGATCACTGTGGGCTCCCCATACCTCTGGCCAAGGGGCCCTGGCAGTCCCACCCCTCACTGCAGATTGCCACGTGGCCCCAAACCATGGCTTAATTACCCTGATTAAGCCCAGAGAAACCATTAATCCATGTGTTATTAATCATGAATTAATGGCTTTGCCATGGTTTTGGGCCATCCTCATGTGATGAGCCCTGCATTTTTGGTGGGCTTCCTGCAACCTGCCCTCCCCCGCAACTCCCCTCCCCCAAAAAGCTTACCAGCAGTCTTGGAGCACAGGGGGGAAGATGGGATGGGGAGAGAGCAGGGAGACGGGGGAGTGCCTGCCATGGTGTGCCTCCACATGCCCTCCCCGACAGATGGACAGAGGGTGCAGCCCAGCTGGACTACGTGGTCGCACCACAGCGCAGCCTGCGGGTGCCTGTGTTCTTTTTGCTCGGCAGCCCCACACCCTGCCAGACCCAGGCATTGCACTCAGCGTGGGTCAGAGGCCCTAGCGGCAGGGATTGTTCCTCCAGCTGCACCCTGGCTGCCCTGTGCTCCTGCTGCTGAGCCCCTGGATGCCACAAACTACAAGCTGGGGTGGCAGCTCTCTGTTCTCCCCTGACCAGTCCCACTGCAATGCAGGGGGGATGCAGCAAGCCGCTCACCTTGGGCTGACTAAAGATAGGCTGCTGCTGCCCCGCCTGCCCTGACCTGGCTGTCAGGACACCTTGTGGCACTACTGTCCCCTGTGGCCAGCCATGCCCCTGCCCCTGCCCCACCTCTGGACATCCTGCTGCGAGCAGCCACCCCCAGCCCCTTCTTCAGCCTCACTCCCATGCTTCAAGACTGCAGGGCTTCTCTGCTTACCAGTGAGGTTTTTTTTGGTGAAGGGGGGAGTTTCAGTGATGTGATGAAAAGGGGTATGCCACCAAACCTTTCTTTTTTCTTTTCTTGCAGGTGAAGCCACAGCTGGAAAGAAAAGAAAACAAGACCTATCCAGTTTTTATAGCCTATAAATATAAAACCCAAGTGGTTGCTGGGATGAACTACTTCATCAAGGTCAGTACACGTTGTGAAATGGAAGACCAGAGGTTTTGACAAGTGTTCTGGCTAAAAGTTAAGCAGAACACAATTGACATTTGCAGTGAGCAGGACAGTTGAGCAGCGAGCAAATGTAGTGGGAGGAAGCATCAGTATGACTTTAATGCAGGGTGTGGATTTAACAGTGCTTA
>NW_005843968.1:24280-25665 GCF_000455745.1 Alligator sinensis | reverse complement strand
TCCTTGGAGCACACAAACCCTGGGGGGCATTTGTGCAATCAAGGATGGATTTTCTGGGCCCTACAGATCAATTAGATGAAGTTTCATTAATACCAGAGGTGGTTGTATCAAGCCGCATGTGTGGTTAGCAGGGTTGAGAGCACCCCATTTAAATACTCCTTTTTATCAGCTTGTGATTTATTAGTCCATTTGGGAAGAATGTAGACATAGGTAGAGGAGTCTGGGTCCAATCCTGCTCCTACCTTAAAGCTCAGGAAGCTTCACCGATCCAAATGAAGCCTCCTTTCCCCTCCTCCTCACATCAGCACAGACAGTCAAACAAGGGACTCCTAGCTCAAATACAACCTGTGTGTTGAACCCAGGGCTGCATCTGCTCCCCCTTCAGACAAGACTGAACATGCCGGGACCTGAAGGGAAAAGCGCATCCAAAGATCCAAAGTTCAGATCTAATATATTCCACTTGCAAAGGGCACCTAAGGCATCTTCTCCACCAGGGAACAGAGGGGCCATGAAAGGCAGAACAGAAAAGAGAATTGAATGTCTTAAGACACATTCTGGTATTAGCCCCATGGCTGCAATTCTCCAACCTGTTCATGGACACGGACCTGTCCATGGATGGCTCCAAAGAAGCTTGGGAGCAATGCCATTGCAGCATCCCCATTCCTCTGTGTCACTCTCAGGAGAGCTGCTGTCATCATCATAAGTCTGGCAGTAATAGTCAGCCTTGTCGTGGGCTTGGGCTCCAGTGACGGTCAAGGTGGCTGTGCTCCCTGATGTGGAGCCAGAGATTCGGTCAGGAATGCTGCAGGGACTCTTGTTCTTACTATATATAATCAGCGCAGGCACACTGCCAGGTTTCTGTTGATACTACTGCATATAGTTGCTACCAATATTTCTTCCTGTGCAGGTGAGTTTAGCAGTTTCCCTTGGAGAGATGGACAGTGAGGGAGACTGAGTCATCACGTACTGGGCAAGTGAGTCTGGAATAGAAAGAAAAATTGTGTGGATAGAAATACTCGGCCACACCACGATCCACTGGCTCGGGAATGTGCTCCATGGTAGGACCCAGAGAGTGGTGGTTGATGGAAGTCAATTGTCATGGTTCATTGACTTCCATCAACCACTGACATTAAGTTCATCACGGGGGCACAGAAGGGAATTTTTGAGGTTTTATTCACCAAGCCGCCCCCGGGGGTTACAAGAAATAATGGCCACAAGCTAGCAGAGAGCAGATTTAGACTGGACATTAGGAAGAACATCTTCACAGTTCGAGTGGCCAAGGTCTGGAACGGGCTCCCAAGGGAGGTGGTGCTCTCCCCTACCCTGAGGGTCTTCAAGAGGAGGTTGGATATGCATCTAGCTGGGGTCATCTAGACCCAGCACTC
>NW_005843968.1:18568-23034 GCF_000455745.1 Alligator sinensis | reverse complement strand
TCCTTCTATAGTATCTGCCCAAGCGAGCTGTTGTTTAAAAAGCTAAGGCATCTCTGACATAGTTAGTTGGTAAGGTGCAACTTTGCCTTGCCTTCTGCCTGACTTCAGACTAACATGGCAAATTCTCTCTCTCTGCTAATGGTAACATATTTTACCATCCTTTCTATCATGCATGTTCTTTCTGAATGGAGAGGGGTCTTCTGCAGGCTGGTGGGGGAGGACGAAAAAAGGATGAAGTTCAGGACGTTGATGATGAACTGAAAAACACACCAGGGGGAACCTCCTTTTCCTGGTGCTGCCTGACCCCTCGGGTCCAGCTGAAATCTTTGGATGCTCTGCACAATGTTGGACCAGCTCTTCTCTTTCAAAAGTTTTTCACAGACTCCTTCCTGCTTATCCAGACCTCCCTGGGATCACTGAGAAAGCAACTCCACAAATCCCCAGGATCTTAATTCTCACATGTCCTCCATTTCTGACAGTAGTCCTCACTAAAGAGACAGTGTGACTCATTCACTTCATAACACCAGGTTTGGGCCTCTCTTCCCCATTGTTTTGTATTGTTGGCATTGGATTCACAACCCAACCCCACTACCTTTGCTCTGGGCGAGCACAAACTTCAAATCGGCCACAACCCCTGCCGCTTGATAATAGGTAAGTTTATTCATCCACAGTGACAGGAAATAAAAGCCATGCAGGCAAAGCAAGTACAACATACATTACCCAAATTTCCCAGTCCCGGCAAATACACAAGGTGAGCAGTCCATCCAGCCAGTACGTTAATGCCACCTTGAGGGTCTTTGCTTGAGTGTCCAACGCCAGCAGCCTTAAAGGATTATTCCAACGCCAGCAGCCTTACAGGATTACTGGGGGCCAGGCCTATCTCTATCTCTGTTATGAAAATAAAGTGTGGATGTTTTCAGTTCCCCAGGATGTGTGGCCATGCTGTTTTCCTTGCTGGGTTAGGCACCCTGTTTCTTTCTGAAGCCTGGTATACCTGTTTATGAGACCTGGTCTTTTAACAATCAATTAACCCTTGTTGCTAGAACCATTATTATTGTGTGTGCATATAAAACCTATAAGCCAGTTTCCGAAAGGAAACTTCTATATATCATTTTCAAGCCAACATCTATCGCGCTGAATAGCATTGCTGTCACATAAGGGGCACAGTAATAATTAACATTGTCCCGGGCCTGGATTCCACTGACAGCAAAGTAACCAGCTGACATCGTAGCTACCCAGTATTTCTTCCTGTGCGGGTGATTATGGATTTTTACCCTGGAGAGAGTGACACTGAATGCGGACCTAAACAGGTTAGCAAGTTGGGCAGATCAGAAGTGTCGAAATTCAACGTCAAGAAAAAATGTCAAGTGCTCCACCTCGGGAAGAGAAACCCCAACACGCCTGCAGGTTTGGCAGAATCAAACTGACTAGCACCACGAATGAAAGGGACCTGGGGATAATAATAGACCACAGTATGGATATGAGCCGGCAGCGTGAGGCTTTAGCCTGTCGGGCAAATAATACTCTGGCATTCATTAATCGACGCATCTGCAACAAAACCAAGGAGGTGATTCTTCCGCTCTACTCAGCACTGGTGAGACCGCAGCTGGAGGACTGTGTCCAGTTCTGGGCACCACATTTTAAATAGGAAGTGGACAAGCTTGAGAGAGTCCAGAGAAAAGCCACCTGTATTATCAGTCTTCAAAATCAAGCCATACGAGGACAGGCTGAAGGATCTGGGACTCTTCAGCCTGAGGAAAAGTAGGCTAAGAGGGGACCTGGTAGCAGATTACTGCTACACTAGGGGATTACATCAAGAGCTCGGTGAGCAAGTGTTCACCTGTGCACCCGAGGGGAAAACTAGGAGTAATGGCCACAAACTCCTGGAAGACAGATTCAGGCTCAACATTAGGATAAACTTCACAGTCAGGGTGTCCAGACTATGGAATAAGCTCCCTCCAGAGGTGGTGCAATCACCTACCCTGGAAATCTTCAAGTGGAGACTAGACAGTCACCTTGCTGGGATCACATCACCCCCACCTATCTTTCCTACCTGGTGCATGGGGCTGGACCTGACGAACTTCTGAGGTCCCTTCTGGCCTTTTACTCTATGAATCTATGAATCTCATACTGGACAAGAGCACCTGGAGCAGAAGGAGAGCACAAAGCAATGAAATAACAATGTTGATTGAAATCTATGAGTGTCGTGATCTGCAGGAAGCAAAAGGGGCAAGCACAACACTTTGCAGCACCTGGGCACACGTGAGCAGAGTGAGGAGCAGAGGGGCCCAGGCCATGGTGGCAATCCAGACAAGCTCAGACTCCTCAAGCAGATTGGTGTTGGTCTGAGAGCCTCGAAGTCTCTCTTAAACCAACAAAGTTGAGACCAGACCTTCAGGCAAAGCTACCCTCTGCTCAGTGGCTGCTGCTGACATCTCTCTCCCTAAAATTAGAAAAGCCATGGGGAGAAGGGGGAGATTTAGGGTCCTATTCTCCTCTGACTCTCACTGCTGTGAATCAGGATTGTGACCTCTCAAGGTAAGAAAGGAAATTAGTGTGAAACTGGAGTTAGTGGGGAGAGACTAAGGCCAAGGTATTTCTTTGAATACCAAAATGCAAAAGAACTAGGTGGGTTTTCCTTTAGTTTCCTCTCCCACCGTCCAGGACACCCTGCTACCCATATAATCACCAGAGCCCGCTCCTCCGAGACAGGACAGGGACATTTCTGAGGTGCGGCTAGAAATGCCAGGGCTCCAAGGAAGGAAAAGGAGCGAAGGGACAGATCATATCTGAGAAAGGAAGGTGGGGATGGGAGCTCCAGTGAAAGATGTTGTGGGGTGAGGCAGGTCCGTGTGCGAGGGGAGGACTCTGGGGGCAGAAGGCAGAGGTTTGATTTAAACTACCAGAGATGTTCGGTGCGACTGGACCCAGGATACATCTCTGAGCCTTGGTTTCCTCCCCCATGAAATGAGCAGTGTATCATAAATTGTGGATTCCTCTCATCCCTCAAAACAGTATCTGAGCACCTTCCTCATGAAATTGGAATGATCTCCAAAGTCCCTAGTGGGGCATCTGGCACTATTCCCCTTTAGAAGTTACAAACTTTGAGAGTAATTCTGTATTTTTAATTATTTTTATATATTATGACACCCTCCCCCCCTTCTTTTCCTATTATTATTTAGCCTACTTTTGTTCTGGGCCACTGGCTTCCAGGCAGAGAGGTAGAAACATGGGTTAAAAGGGAAGAGGTTGGTTTTCGCACTTCACTTTTGAGCACAAAGTTGTGTCTCTGGTCTCTGTGCAGTTCCTGACGTGGAAAGGCCTCCATGCTGCTTCCCTTGGGTGTGGCGGAGACACAAGTGTCACCACCCATCCCTAACTGGGCAGGACAATCCCAGAAGGTGAAGATCAAGTTCCAGTTCTGCACTGAATGACTCCAGTGTGATATTTGTCCCAGATTCCCCTTGACACAGTAAAACCATAGGAACTATCCTCCCAGGATCATGTGCAGGGATCCGGGTTTCCCATCCTCTGTGGAAAAATGCAGGATAATTGTAGTTTCCCCTTGTAGGCTGGCAGAGTTCCCAGGCTGGTTGGGGCTGGGGGGAGCCAGGTCAAGGGGAGCCCCGTGATTGTGTGCGTGTACACACATGCACGTGACCAGCAATACAGCGAGACAGTGGTAGAGGGCAGTGCCCCCAGCTCCCTGAAGGCAAGTTGATGGAGCAGGGGCACATTCAGGCCTGCACAGTGAAGAAGGAAGTGGGGCAGGACTGGTGGCTGGGGCTGGGGGTGCTGCCCAGCTGGAGCAGTGCATGGGGCCGGGGGCCAGCATGTGCGGCTGTGGGGCTGGCTGGGAGTGGTACGGAGCATGGGCAGCTCACTGGGAGGGGGCTTGCTTTCCACTGCTGTGTGCACTCCCAGAGATTGGTAAATGGCAGAGCACGTGCCCCCCAGATTTATGCATAGGGGCAGATGTGGGCTGTCAGCTGTGGGTTTGGGGCTTCCCACTCTGCTGCCCTTCCCAGGGACCCGCACGGCCCAACAGGCAGGACTCACCATGGGCAGGTGCAGAAGGGCAGGGAGGCTCAGTGCCACTGCCACAGGGAGCCCTGTGATAGCCGTGCCTCCATAGCAAGGTGGCCCCTGCCTGCTTGGCTGTAGCGGGGGTAGTGACAGTGCTGAGTTGTGCCCCCTCTGCTGCTGGGCAGGCAAGGGGAGACTTCCCATAGTAGCACAGCTATCACAGGTTTTCTGGTGATAGCAGCAACATCGAGTTTGTCGGCCATGCTCCACTGGGTCTTGTTCACTGGGCCGTGGAGGCCCCAGGAGAAAGGGCAGGAGGGCGGGGAGACTAAACCCCCTCCCCCAACCCACGGGCTCTGCCCAGCTCTGTTCTGGTAGTGCCATCTGCAGTGGGGTGCGAATGGGGTGGGGGGCTTGGTGTTGGGTGAACAGGTGTCCCA
>NW_005843968.1:13474-16823 GCF_000455745.1 Alligator sinensis | reverse complement strand
ATTCCTGCCCCACAAGGGGATGTCACAGCTCTGTCTGCATGTCCTTTGTATGAAAAGGCCTTTGAAACTGCTTTCCATGGGTGCTGGAAATCTCGAATCATTCACAATCCACCCAGATGCCCTCCTCACTCTGTTCAACTTGTGTCCTCCATGGTCCCTGGAACAGAAACAGACTTCCTCCTTTTTATGACAATTTATGGGTACAGATTGCCCCCTGGTGTTTCTACTCACAATGTAGCCCAGTCTACTACCCATCCCACTGTGCATGTCCCTGCAGATTGGAGAGGGGGTTGACACCCTCTGGTCCAGCTCTGCAACCTCTGGACAAAGCTGGACCAACTAACGGCTCCAGAGGGGGAATCACTGGGGGCCTTGCTTTCCAGATAAGGCTGTGGGAAGCCTGAAGGATCAGACTCTACTTTAGCTACTGATTTTAAGAACTGATGTGACACTAAACCCCAGAAATATGATGTGGAAAGTCCAGATACCACCAGGTTCAGTGTGTCTGGCCAGTAGGAGGTGCTTCTGCGCTGAGGCACCCACCTCACTGCGCCCGACCACTTACCAAGCTCCGAGTGCCTCCCCAGGGGCACCTCACATCTGGCCGCCCCCCTTCCTGGAGCACACCCACTATCCTGGGGTCACCGCTCCCGCCACCCAGGGTTCGGGACTGTTTCTGGGAGGTTCTCCTGCGCTGAGGCACCCACCTCACTGCGTCCGACCTCCTACCAAGCTCTGAGTGCCTCCCCAGGGGCACCTCACGTCTGGCCGCCCTGCTTTCTGGAGCACACCCACTATCCTGGTGTCACCGCTCCCACCACCCAGGGTTCAGGACTGTTTCTGGACCTTAAGCTCCCTGGGGTACACAGGCCTTAGTCCTTGAGTGTGCTTGACCCACTGCTAGGACTTGGGGTGCTTCCTTTAGCCTGAACCACAAAAAGTAGCCTCCCTTGGTCATCTGAGGCAAGGGAATACAAAAGGCATGTCCAAATCCTCTCCCAGTGAGCCCACCACACTTGGTACAGTGGAGAACTCTATTGGTTGCAGAGAGGAGACTTGGGGAAGGGTGCAGGATAGAGAGGTATCACACAGTAACCTGAGAGCAAACAGTGTAGCTGGGTAGCCTTTGAACACGCATCTTCTTTACAGCAAACTATATTTCTAGTTAAGGGTCAGGTAAGTTACTCACAAGTGTCATCCAGAGTCTGACTGAGCTTTCCTCTGGAGGCAGGCAGTTCTTCCAGGGAGAAGGGCTCTTGAATAACTTTGTGTGACCTCATCACTAAGTTTGCACCAGAAGCAGCCCTGTTGGCTGATGTCCAGTGCTTTCAAATGAGCTCACCTTTGGGGCCTGTGAAGACCAGATGTTTTTGAGTGTTACCCAATCATTTTAAAAAGCGTCACTGGACAACTCACAGATTGACATCTCTTGAATCACTGTCCCTCTGCCATGAGGTTAGGGCTAAAACAAAAGAGACTAATTTCGCTCCCCCTGTACCTGCTTGAAGTCCTGTAGTAGCCATAACCTGGGGCAACCAGACTGACAGAGAGGTAAGGAGACAATGGCAAGTAGAAAACTAATACAAGAGGCTGGGAAGATACTGCGAAGGCGTTTTCGCCTCTCCACTGCATAGTTACACAGGGCATTGCCTGCCAGGCAGTGAAGCCCCTTAGCCTCCATTAGCTCAGGAATATCTGTGCCTCTCTGAAATGCAGTGGGCAGGGGAGATGTTCGCAGTGCCGTGCACCTGGGGGTAGTTAGAAGCACAGGAATATCTGTGTCTCCTCTCTGAAATGCTGTGGGCAGGGGAGGTTTTCCCAGTGCCATGCACCTGGGGTAGTTAGATCCAATGGAAGAAACCACCTGGATTGCTCTCTTAGGGTTGGGCTTATCCTTTCTCCTAAGGGCCCATCTGGGATACAGACTCCTGGGTGACACGTGTTAATGACCCTCTCTCTTTTTAATGGTCTGGATCTTCCACTCCTCCTTTCTTCTGCAATTCTGCTCTTAGCTGCTCCTGGTACTGTAGTTCCTATCTCACAGCCCCACAGACTGTTTTTACCTCATTGTAATAAAGTTGGATGGTAGCAAAAACAGAAATTAAATTGAGCAATATAGCTCTGGACCCCTAGTAACGCTTCTAGTTCAATTTTACCTGGAGAAACCTGTGTTGTGTTATATGGAATGAGGAACCACACCATCTGCACCCTGCTCCATTTTCAAAATCCTACATCTGTCCACGGGCGTCACTGTTCTCTGTGATATTCCCCACATGGAAATGCCTCTGCACTGCTTCTGGCAGGCATTGTGTAGACATGCAATATATTAATAAGCAAAAGGGGATGACGGTAGCCCAGAGGGAATCCACACTGACGTCCCAATTATTCCTTTCCCTGGTGTAAAAGCCGGAAGGGGAATTGGTATGAGTTTCAACTATCACTCTTCCCCACCCTCCACTTCTCTTGCAGAGTCCCTAGTAGAAGTCTTCCTGCATGCCCGGACCTCTCGAGGGTGACTGAGGATCTGTCTCCTCAGGTTACTGGGAAGGTTTTATGGTTCATTGAATCAGTCGCACTTGTTCCCCTTCCCCCATTTCTGACAAGAGCTCTGACTTGGAAAACAGCCAACCTGCTCTGTTTGGTTGCACATGTTTGTGTCTCACTTCCCCATTGCCCTGTGGCACTGTGTCAAGCTCTGTCAGGCTCTGCTGTCACTATGCCATGCCTGGCATGAGCCTCGGATGCTATTGCTGTATATAAGCAGCAGGGGAACGCTGCCAGGTTTCTGTTAGTCCCAACTCACACTGTAGCTACCCACATTTCTTCCTGTGCAGGTCAGTTTAGCAGTTTGTTCGGGAGAGACGGACACCGAAGGTGACTGCGTCATCACATACAGGGCCAGGGAACCTAGAAGAGAAGAACAACATAAGTTTATAGAAAGACTTGGTTTAACTTTAACTTCAGTTACCAAGATGTCTAGGCAGCCAGGTGAGAAACCAAATCCATTATAATACCCGAGCAGTATGTGAGCACTGCAAGAAGGAATGGGACCCTGGCCACGGTGGGAATCCAGACCAGCTTGGCTTACAGGTTTCTGGCTGAGACAATTTGACTCCTCAAATCCAACAGAGCTGAGAACAGCCCCTTCATGCAAGTCTGCTCCCCTCACACGGGCTCCTAGAAATGTACCACACTCACCGATCTGTCGCCCTCTCATGTGGAACTCTGAACCTCCTTCTTCCCTCTGTACTATGGTGTAAAACTGAAGGTAATTTTACTGATGTCATGGTGTTCTTCAGATGCTGTCGGTGATCACTGGATTCAGGCTGTGCACTTTCTAATATTTCAT
>NW_005843968.1:8638-11136 GCF_000455745.1 Alligator sinensis | reverse complement strand
CCCCTTGTATCTTGACCCAGAGCACTTCAGCTTGCCCCTCCTCTGACCCCATTTTGCTGGCAGAAGATGTGTATTGCTCTTTGAAATAGAGCACCACACCCCCTCCCTTCCTTCCTTCTCTATCCCGCCTGTAGAGCCTATAGCCCCTAATGCTAACTGTAATTCCTAATCACCCTAGAGCAAAGGACATGTTCTGGGTCACTGAATCCTCTAGAGCCGCTACAGCCATAAAGGCTCCTTAACACCATTTGATTAAAAGTATCTCATCAGCGTTGGTACTGCACTTGGAACCTTTGGGAATTTTTACACAATACACTTTGAACTGCTCAAATGTGAATCAGTGATAGGGCCTTGTTCCACTGTAATAGTGTGTGGCTTCTGGAGCTCTTAACTGCTGAATTGTTCTCATGTTAACACTTTAAAGTGATTTTAACCACTTGTTATGAGGCTCCAATTTACACCACCTGATAGGAAGATAATCTCAGATGCATAAAACCCACCTCCTGTCCCATTAAAGTGTGGGCTCCACCCACGGAGGGAAGGTCACATGACCCTAGCATGAACCATTATGTGTATTATTTAGCACCCCAGCCATGGATACACCCACTCGATGCCTTGTGCTGTGTAGACACAAGCCAGACAGACAGTCCCTGCTCCTAATTGCTCCTCATCCAAGTAGCAGGATGTGAGTGGACATCCTTAGAGAGGATCCATCTGGGAATCTCCTGGGAGTGAAAGCTGTTGCAGGATGTGCCCCATGGGGCTTGAGAGGACCCACATCTCACTACATATGCTTTATTCCTGCGCCCAACCTGATGTTCCAGCAGTAGCGACCCTGGGAGAGAACAGGAACAGGGAGCAACCTGAGGGATACTGGAGAGGAGGATGACGATGACAAGGGTGGCGATGGTATACTTGGGGGAAAACCTCCTGAGGACAGACAAAGATTTCCTCATGGAAAATAGGACCAAAATATCTGTGTATAAAGCCTCTCCCAGCAACATCTAAGCTTCACCTTTTATTACAAGAGCCAATGACCTGTGTGTCTGCCTTGATGAATGCTGAGTGTAGAGCGCCTCGTGCTGCCAACCGTTACAGCTGCCACCAGCTCTTGCCCTGACGAGCACCATCATGTCTAATAATGAACATAGTCCCCTGTTTCCTTAATTTGATCTTGCCTCCCCTCACCGTTTTCCTCTCTGCAGTTTCCATTAACGTCCCCAGGGCGTTGCTACGTGCTTCAGTGGATTCCACCTGGGCCTGCTGCTGGCCTTTCATCTGCAGGGTGGCTAAACAACCACAACACCATGCGACAGACACACAAGGGAAAGGGAAATGTCAACCGTGTCTCTGTGCCAGCTGTAATGCGGGGGTCACCAAGGATGTTCAGATGCTGGTTCCCAGCATTGAGGTTCCTCTCCAGCCCTTGCCTAAATGCAGCAAAGCCACCAGAGGCTCCTCATTTGGGATACTGGGACCTGGCAAATCACTCCTCAGGGGCTGCCCTCATGACTCAAGTGACCTCAGTCCAGGCCCTGCTGATGACCAAACTGTCCGAACAATTTGGGATTGGACCAGCACTTAGGGAGGTGAGGCAGTGTGTCCCTGGTGGACTCTGAGAAGAAAAGGACGTTCTCCAGGTCTGGAGGGGACCTTCTGAGTCTCTCTCAAAGCACGAGACCTGACACTGGCCCCTTCATGCAGATCTCCCCATTGCTAATGTGCTGCTGAAGTCCCTCATGCACGTATTGTTGGCTGAAAAGGACCAATTCACAGGGTCATCAACAAATTCTACGTTATTAGATGGATGCAAAAGTCAGATCATAAATCTTGGGGCTGATCCCCTCAAACACTCACACATTCATGCGCGCGCGCGCGCACACACACATACACACAACACACACACACACACACACACTCATAGTAGTTAGGTATGAGCACTAAGCACTAGTGTCAAGGTATACCTATCCCCAAGTGCTGGAGTCTTCCGTCTGTCTCGGGCGGCCGGAGCCGACCAGAGGATCGCTAATTTAATCGGACGTCAGGCGGGCCGGCGATGGAGAGGCGAGAGAGCTTATTGGTTTTAAAAGATTGCTTTTACTTATGCTACGTGGAATGGCAGCTCAGGAGGTTTCCCGCCTGCTGCCCGGTCATCGGGTTGAGGAGAAGTCGAAGCATTGTGGCGTCGTCTCCCCCATAGACCTCTATGCAGGCTTCTATGCTGTCAAGGGTTGCAGGAACAGTCCCAGGGTTCCATAGATGACGGTGAGGCCACCCTCTTCTGCACTGAGCCCGTGTCAGTCCCAACTGGTGTATGCTGGGGTTCCAAGAGGCATATGATACCCCTATTATGGCCAGCAGGAGTTGTTCTGCGCTGACCTTTGATGGGCGGCCGTCGTGCCACGCGTGGAATTTGTAGCTAACTTGGCCTGCAACAAGCACTGGGAGTGGGATGGGCCAGCGAGCGTTACTCGCTGCCACTTCTAGGTCGCTGGCGT
>NW_005843968.1:3357-8343 GCF_000455745.1 Alligator sinensis | reverse complement strand
TGGGGTTTTCTAGTGGCTCGGGGCTTTCTTTTACTGCCGCCTCCTTAGCCGTCTGGGCGGCTGTGAGCAGTTGAACCTCTAAATTTGTGTTTTCCTGCAGCAAGGTTGTAATAGTGCGGAACATTATGTTCAACATTTTCCCCTTGTCCCACTCCGTGCCCATCCACCGCGCCACGACACAGCCCTCCGACTCCAACTTTTCCCGGAGATCTGAAAGTAGCTCGTGCCCCCTTGACCTGGGCTCTAGGGTCGGGGGATTGAACCGGTCAACCGGTGTCGGTTCTCCGCCCTCTCTCACACACCTTATACAACGGGTGTGCTCTTGGGCTAGAGTTGGGTCTGCTACGCCCGTTGGTTTTACTCCGGCAAGGGACACGGTGCCTACTTCGTCTTGCGGTCTGAATCGGACCCACTCATCGCTCACCACGCACCCAAACGCCCCGGGATGAAGGTGAGCCCCCCATTCATTCAAAACTCCTTCTTCCCCTTTTAGCGAAAGGTAGCTGCTGATGAGCCTTTCGGTAGACCCGCCCGCTTGGTGGTATGCGATGTGGGCCCATAGCTCATTCGAGTCA
Organism: Alligator sinensis; assembly: GCF_000455745.1. NCBI lineage: Eukaryota > Metazoa > Chordata > Crocodylia > Alligatoridae > Alligator > Alligator sinensis. Next base: position 7,768 of record NW_005843968.1, on the reverse strand, counting down.
GCCACATGGTGCCCACCGGTGCGCCAGGGGCAACACTCAATTAGAATCTTCTCCACTGCCATGCCCTTGGATCCTGTTCATGACGCTATGTCTCGGGTGGCCGGAGCCAACCAGAGGATCGCTAATTTAATCGGACGTCAGGTGGGCCGGTGATGGAGAGTGAGACAGCTTATACGTTTTAAAAGATTGCTTTTACTTACGCCGCGTGGAATGGCAGTGCAGGCCTCGAGGTAGCTTGCTTGCGCTGTCACGGATAGCAAAACGAGTTACGAGTTAACGAATTTATGAACGAAAAGGAACCTGCAGGATAACGGGGGTACGTCAGGAGGACCCGGTGATGGGGAGATATTGGTGGGTGATCAGTCCGCCAAGTTTCCTCGATCGCACTACAGAGTTCTCCGTAGGTACTCTGCTGCATGCTCAGAGGTCTCCGACTTGGGCGGAAGCTGCATGAACTTTTATATGTCCGGAGTGGCCAATAACGGACTGCTAGGTAGGAATAACTAATGAGGCGGAACGTGACCAAATTTGAAAGTAACTGCAGTTATTCAGGGCAGTTCTATTGTAACAGGGGCACTCAACTCATTTGGTTATGACACCGTCGATGACCAGTAGAGGCTTCTTTCAGTGCGATGTTGCTTCAGGAGCAGGTCGCCGGCTGGTCCTTCTGGGTGGGCAGGCAGGGTGCTGGTCAGGTCAAAGAGCGCGCCATTGAGGGTCATTCTTCACTGCCTTTTATCCCTCTCTGGCAGACTTTGGTGACTCCCCAAATTTCGCCTTACCCAGTCCAGGGATCGTTGAACTCGTAGGACACCCCGCTTTGTGGTTGCTGGATGGCAGATGTCAGCCCCAGAGGTCATGTCCACAGGTACGTGAAGTCTTGGGAGTCCGTTGATGAAGTTTGATTAATCACTGCTGTGATGAATAGGGCTGTGGGGGCAGTTGATCAAGGGGGTATTCAGTCCCAAGAGAGGTCTTAGGCATTGATTAGTTCAAACCGCGGCTTCTGTACCTTTAACAGTATAGTTCCAGGAAGTTCCTGGCTCTGTATTGATCCTTTCCTCTCCTTAGTCTGTGGTTTCCTAGGTGTTAATAGCCACTAGTTAACTAGTGCAGCCAGGCCCAGGGTTGGAGTGGACCTAGTCTGGACCTCCTGGTGGGACTGGATGCCTCCAAATCAGCAGGTCCTGATGATCTCCACCCCAGAGTGCTGAGAGAATTAGCAGAGGTTATTGCGGGTCCCCTGGCACAGCTTTACGAGCACTCGTGGTGCTCTGGCGAGGTGCCAGAGGACTGGGAGAGGGCCAATGTGGTCCCCGTTTTCAAAAAAGGGAGGAGGGAGGACCCAGGAAACTATGGGTCTGATAGTCTTAGCTCAGTCCTAGGGAAGCTCTTTGAAAAAATTATCCAGGAGCACATGAGCGAGGGACCAGCAGGGGAGTGTATGCTTAGGGGCAACCAACATGGGTTCATCAGAGGCAGGTCCTGTCAGACCAACCTGGTGGCCTTCTATGACCAGGTCTCTAAGTCCTTGGACGCAGGCGTCGCAGTGGACGTAGTCTTTCTGGACATTAGAAAAGCCTTCGATACTGTCTCTCACCCCATTCATATTAAAAAATTAGGCGACTGTGGTGTCGATCCCTACATGGTCAGATGGGCCGCTATTTGACGGGAGGGCCACACCAAGAGAGTGGTGGTGGATGGGTCTTTGTCGACCTGGAAGGATGTGGTCAGTGGGGTCCCCCAGGGCTCGGTCCTTGGGCCTGCACTGTTCAACATCTTCATCAGCGACTTGGATGAGGGAGTGAATAGCACATTGTTCAAATTCACAGATGACACTAAGATAACTAGCTGGGTTTTTCTTTAGCTTCCTGTCCCACCACCCAGGACACCCTGATGCCCTCTTAATCACCAAAGCCCAGTTCTCCAGGGCAGGACAGGGACATTTCTCAGGTGTATCTAGAAATATCACGGCTCCAAGGAAAAAAAAGGCCTAATGTCTAAGAAATCTATTAAATCTATGAAAAGGGGCAAAGGGACAGATCAGAGCTGAGAAAGGAGAGGTGGGGACGGGAAGTCCAGTGAAAGCTGTTGTGAGGGGAGGCAGGTCCGTGTGTGAGGGGAGGACACTGGGGGCAGAAGGCAGAGGTTTGATTTAAACTACCAGAGATGTTCGGTGCGACTGGGCCCAGGATACATCTCTGAGCCTCGGTTTCCTCCCCCGTAAAATGAGCAGCAATCATACCTTGTGAACTCCTCTCATCCCTGAAAACTATCTAAGCGCCTTCCTCATGAAATTGGTATTATGTCCAAAGTCCCTCATAGGTCATCTGATACTATTTCCTTTGGAAGTAAAATTCTGTTTAGGGAATATATTTTATTTTTACTTATTTTTAGATGTTGGCTGTGGGTCCCTTGTCTCCAGGCAGAGGGGTGAAGACGAGGATTAAAAAAAGAAGAGGCTGGTTTTCACACTTCACTTCTGACCACAAGGACGTGTCACTGCAGCCTGTGTGGTTCCTGTCATGGAAAGGCTGGCATGGAGCCAAAGCTGGCTAGTCTGGGGGATGGAGGGAGGAGCTGGCTCCTGCTGGTGCGTGCAGTCCCAAGGAGGGGGGCATGGGAAGGCATGTGCCCCCCAGATTTGTGCATGGCGCAGGGGGCAGATACAGGCTGCCAACTGTGGGCTCTCCATCCTTCTGCCCTCTCCTGATGTCTTCACAGTCCAGCAGCCAGGACCTGGCATGGGAGGGTTGGGCAAAGCAGGCAGGCTCAGTGCCACCACCACCACTCCCACCACCACCAGAGCCTTGTGCCAGCTCTGCCACCATGGCAAGGTATCCCCTCTGCCCAGCAGCGGAGGGGATGGTGGCAGCATGGAGTTGTGCCATGTGTTCCTGCTGGTGTGGCAGTTCCCGCGTGGCGGTTCCAGTGGTGGTGGCACTGCTGAGTCTCTTGGCCAGTCCATGGCATGTCTCACCTACTGGACTGCCGAGGCTCCCGGGAGGAGCGCAACAGAGAGGAGACCAAAGCGTACCACGGAGCAGCCCACATGTTCTCTCACACCCCACGGGCTCCACTTGGCTTTGTTCTGGCCGTGCCACCCACAGTTGCAGGGGCAAGGGGAGGCATGGGTCCCACTTTTGCATTTTCAAAAGATGGTCACACTAGGAGGGAGTCAACATCTGAAAAAGCAGTAGTGACCGTAGTGATGTGGAACCAGGCCACAGTCGATCACATTGCTTTCTTTCACAATTGTTTTGAAGGCAGGAATGTGAATCCTCCTTCTTTCAACTATCACCCTTCTCCCAGGCCCTCTCCCCCTGTTTCCAGGAAAATCTTAAGGAAAATCATCCTGTGTACCCAGACCTCGAAGGAAGTGACTGAGAAGGCAAATACTCTGTTGCCTGGAAAGGATTCAGGGTTGATTGGAATCACTCTCATTTCTCACATGTCCCCTTTCTGACAGGAATGATCACTAAAGACGCAGTGCGACCCGCTCCCTTTGTAACAAGAGGTTTGTGTCTCACTTCCCCATTGCATTGTCACTGTGTGGAAAGCCACTACCTGTATACATGATGCATTAATGATCAGCCTCGTCCTGGGCTTGGACTCCAGTGATGGTCAATGTGGCCGTGTTACCGGACTTGGAACCAGAGAACCGGTCCGAGACACCAGAGTGTCTGTTATTATTTCTGTCCATCATGAGCAGGGGGGCACTCCCAGGTTTCTGTTGGTACGAACCCGCTCCGTTGCTACCAATGCTACTCCCCGTGCAGGTGAGAGTAGCAGTTTGTCCAGGAGGGACGGACACGGAAGGCGGCTGAGTCAAGAGAGAATACGAGGAGGAGCGGGGCCAAGGCCATGGTGGAAATCCAGACGTGCTCTGCCTCCACAAGGAAACCAGTCTCTGGCTGGGACCATTCAAGTCTCTTTAAATGCCCACAGCTGAGATCGGCCCCTTCATGTAAATCTGCCCTCTGCTCACTGGCTGCTGCTGGCAATGAGAAAACCCTGGAGGGGAAGGGAGGGACTCTGCGACCTGTGCTCCTCCCATGTGCGCTGGTGTCACTCAAGACTGTGGCCACTCAAGCTAGGAAAAAGGACCTAGGGAAACTGGTGCGGTTATCTTTTACAAGGAGATAATAAAATAAACCGCACCGTGCAGGACCCCCTGCTCCCCACTTCCTCACCCAGAGCCCTTCCACAGCTTCGTTCACTGTTTCCAGTCATTTCAGCCATAGCCCCCTGGCCCTGAAGACTGCTCCATATCACAGTATAATACACCACGCTGCCTGCTGAGTGGGGAGAACCCGGAGACCTCAGCTGCAGCAGCATCCTGGAGCAATGAGGGGAGCAGGGGCGGCGAGGCGGTAGCGGTGGAGGGGCTGCAGTGGGGCGGTGGAGTGTG
>NW_005843968.1:611-3220 GCF_000455745.1 Alligator sinensis | reverse complement strand
GTGCCGGCCCATGTCTGCCTCCTCACCCGCCCTTTTGAATCCAGCCCCGCTGCCCTGCCCTTTGAATAGGGCTGGTCGGCCCACTGGGGGATAAAAAGTTTGTGATCTGGCCCCAGGTCAGAAAGGTTGGACAGCCCTGAATTCAATGATTTGCTCACTGAAGAGTTGGAGTGCGCCGGTGTCATAGCGGGCATGATCCCATCTGTGACTAGCTGCACTTACTTTTCCACTATGCACATCATGCTCTCCTCATCCCATTTCTTCCTCACACAAATGTGGGAATGGGGCAGAAGCAGGAGAAGGGACTGACGGGATACAGGAGAGGAGGAGAGGGAGCTGGAGCTTGAGGCCAGGCCCTTCTAGACAAAGTCCCGTCTGTGAGTTCAAGGAGTGCTCTGGCCACCATCAGGCAGACGAGCAGATGAAACGCTCAGGTCTTAGGGACGTCTGTGATACTTTCCCCTTCTGAAGTGTAAATTCTGCCCTTGTGAAAGATGTGTTACTGATTATTTACATTGTACCCAACAGCTCTCTCTGTCTGAGAGAGGACTTGTTTCAGGTGGGTGTTTTCATGGTTTCAGCTCGGTTGGCTGGGCATAAGGCGATTATATGGTGCTGGCTCCTCCATGGTGGAGACGCAAGTTCCCACGGGTGATGTGGAGACAGTGGATATCTGAGAAGGCCATGACTGGTGGCACTAATGCAGACCCAGGCAGAAGAGAAGCCACAGTTCTTCCTTCCCAAGCTTGAAACCACTGAAGGTGAGTTCACACTATCGTCAAATGTTGCCCTTCCACCTTCCTTTCCCATGTCCTAAATTCACGCGCACACACATGCTCCTAGTAGCTAGGTATGAGCACTAAGCACTGGCGTCAAAACAGCTATCCCCAAGCGCTGGAGTCCACCATCGATGACCAGCTGAGGCTTCTTTCAGTGCGATGTTGCTTCAAAAGGAGGTCGCCGGCTGGTCCGTCTGGGTGGGCAGGCAGGGTGCTGTCAGGTCAAAGCGGGTGCCATTGAAAATCATTCTTCACTGCCTTCTATCGCTCTCTGGCAGACTTTGGTGACTCCCCAAATTTCGGGCTTACCCAATCCAGGGATCGTTGAACTCGTGGGACGTCCCCCTTTGTGGTTGCTGAATGCCAGCTGTCAGCCCCAGGGGTCATGTCCACAGGTACATGAAGTCTTCGGAGTCCATTGATGAAGTTTGATTAATTCACTACAGTGATGAATAGGGCTCTGGGGGCAGTTGATCCGGGGGTTATTCAGTGCCAAGAGTGGTATTAGGCATTGATTAGTTCAAACTGGGTCTTCTGTACCTTTAACAGGGGGTAGAGATACTGATGCAGAATACTATTTTATACCCATAAAAGCATCTACAAACTGTATTTTTTATTACAAGTGCACCGTATATTTCCAGGTGCAAGAAGGAGGTTTGTGAACTAACCTCGCCTCCCCCATAAGTTCCCATCCTGATTACAGCAAAGAAGTAATGAAGTAATATTATAGCCGCTTTTCATGCTAATTTCACTATATGATCACGTGAGTTGTAAGCGACTGTTAAAAAGTATATAAGCCTCCTGATTTTGCTCGGGGGGGGACCCCTTCCAAGTGCTTGGGAAATCCATGTCACTTTGGAGTCCCCCCTACAGCTGTAGTTTCTTTTGGATAAAAGCTTCTGCTGACCTGACCCAAAAGTATGCTGCGTGTGTTTCCACGACACCTATGTGGGGGAAATGTTGCTATCTCCTAGGTCTTCTGGTCCTACTCTTATTTCCCAGCTCTTTAGCTCTTTTCAAGACCAGAGGTCCACCCTTGGAGACCAGCCTTCAGCAGCAGATGGAAGGCAATCACCCGATCATGGGTAGAGCTGGGAGGACTTGCATTGCAGTGGTGGCAGGATTGTGGCCTCTCAAGTTAAGAAAGAAAACTGGAGTGAAACTGGAGTTAGTGAGGGAAGACCCAGGCCAGGGCGTTTCTCTGCACAACAAAATGTAAAATAACTACCTGGGTTTTCCTTTAGTTTCCTCTCCCACTGCCCAGGACACCCTGATGCTCACTTAATCACCAGAGCCCAGTGCTCAGGGGCAGGACAGGGGCATTTCTGAAGTGTATCTAGAAATGCCACGGCTCCAAAAAAAAGAAAAGGACAAAGGGACGGATCATAGCTGAGAAAGGAGAGGTGGGGACGGGAAGGCCAGTGAAAGCTGCTGTGGGGGGAGGCAGGTCCGTGTGCGAGGGGAGGACACTGGGGGCAGAAGGCAGAGGTTTGATTTGAAACTACCAGAGATGTTCGGTGCGACTGTCCCCAGGATACATCTCTGAGCCTCGGTTTCCTCCCTCGTAAAATGAGCAGTGTATCATATCAGTATATCATATGGAGGGAAATCACCACATCGCGGGTACGGCTGGGAATACTTTCATTGCAGTGACGGCAGGATTGTGGCCTCTGCAGAAAGGAAACGGGTGTGAAGCTGGAGTTAGTGGCTAAGCCCTGCTGTGGCCACGAAGCCTGCCCGCTGCCAAGGAGATGGGTGCAGGGGCTCTGGGGTCTGGGGCCTGCACCTGGCTGCTGACAGGCAAGTCCGTGACATGGCTACTTGTGCCAC
>NW_005843968.1:0-450 GCF_000455745.1 Alligator sinensis | reverse complement strand
CACATTTACCCAGCAGCAAGGCCTGCAGTAGCTTCAACCGCACACCCCCACCCCTCTCCCGCCCAAGGCCCAACATAGACACAGTTGCACAAGCACCCATGACACGAGTTTGCCTGTCAGCAGCCAGAGGTGCAGGCCCCACAACCCAGAAGCCCTGCACCGAGTTCCTCGACAGCCGGCACAATTCATGGCCTCGGCTTTCACCCTGCTGCGCCTTAGCACGGTGTCACCCACGCCATGGGATTTGCTGGTCCGCAGCTTGAGGTGCAGTTTCCTCCACACCCCTGCACCTACCTCCTTGAAATTGGGCAGGATTTGTGCCCTCCACGTGGGCTACCATCCCTGCAGTTTTGACCCCACCGTGAGGGTAGAATGGTAATTCCCCCTTCTCTCAAAAATCACCCTTCTCCCAGCCCCTTTCCCTCTGCAAAGCTTCTGGGACAATCATCC
>NW_005843967.1:25313-25692 GCF_000455745.1 Alligator sinensis | reverse complement strand
AATGTGGACCAGAAGCAGTCCTGTGTCTGTGAGGGAACATGCGGGGAGGGCTCCCATGCTCCCCTGGCTTGGTGACTGGTGCCTCCTGGGCCTGGGGGGGCATCCGGGGTCCCCCTGCAGCCAATCGCCGATCCAGGGGGGTGTGAGGAAGGGGGTCCCCGGTGTGCTCCCCGGAGGACCCGGAAGTGGACTTGAAGTACTTCTGGGTTTGCCACTGAGCATGTGGAGGATCCCCACACTCCTGCGGGATGCTCCATGTGCCCCAGCATTTCGGTGTTCACAAGCCATGCGGGTACCTCGAGGTATGTAAAAAAAAACATTTAAAACTGTCTGTATGTCCAAATCACTGATTCTCCAAATCAGCATTGAATCTTCAGAT
>NW_005843967.1:19227-24898 GCF_000455745.1 Alligator sinensis | reverse complement strand
GATCCTGCCTTGAGTAGGGGCATGGCATAGATGTACCAAGACACAGATAAATGGTTGCAGTGGTTTAACTAGTGGGGTCCTTTGCAGTGCAAATTTCCTATGATAATATGTGCTTATATCAGGGGTGGGCAAAATGGCAGATTCAGCCAGTGGTCAGACTCCATTTCCCAGTAGTCCCTGCCCACATAGTTGGGGCCAGTTTCCATGGAGACCCCATCATCAGCCACGAGTCATGCAGGCTGCAGATCAAAGCTCTGGACCATGCTATCACCACCACATGATCCCAACCCGGTACCAGGGCAGCTCCCTTCCCTGCCAGCAGGGGCAATGCATGGGGTGTTTTGGGGGCTATAGATCTGACCTAATTTAATGAGATTTTTCTGTGAACCCTTTGGTACAGGATTGTCCTGACACTCGTGCAACCAGAATGGATGGTATAAAAGGTTAGATTTATGTCTTGGGGAAAAATTCTACTCTCTGTACAGAAGCAGCAGAAGGATGATGTTGTATATAAGTACTGAAAGCTGCCAGTATGTTACTATAAATGTACCACTTTGGCACCTGATGGTGAAATAGGAATCAGCCCTAAATGTCTTAGTAAGCCTGGTGATAACCCTCATCCCAAAAACTCACCGAACTGGAACTTTTTTCCTGTTCTTATTCCCTGTTCCTAACTTCCGGGGTCAACACACTATTCTTCCCTGGATGTCAATGAGGCTGTGTTTTAGTTGTCTACATGTCGTTTTTGGCACTGGCAAGCAGGAAGGATTTCCATTCCTGAATCCACAAGCCCACCCACATACCTGGGGCAGTAAGAGCCAGGGAACATAGCTGCAGCACTTGTGGATGTGTAGCAGGCTTAGACGACTGAAAAAGTTCCAGTGATGGCCCAAACTTGCCAAGAGTTGCACCCAGGAAGGCAAAGGGAGAAAGATTTCTCATCTTTGCTTCTGAAGGACCAGAGAAGCTGGAAACATTCATCCTGCACCAAATGATTTGAGCCTGGATCAACTGGGCTTTGAAGGAATGCCTACTAACCACCAGGCCCCAGATCAGGCACTACTCAGGACTGTCTTTGGATCTTGTTTGGAAACACCAATTCTGGGCAGCTCTTAAAAGGAAGGTATGTGGGAGACATGTGGAACCAGGAGGATGGGAGCAAGTCAGATGATGTGAGGAAGCTGCTCCACTAGCAGAGAGAGCCCTGGATAGCCTGGGCCCTTGCTTCTAGCAGGGTAGACACCTCCCCAATGGCACAATCCTCCATCCATTTTCCCAATGACTATACCAGTGGCATATCTTCTAAAGGATCATTAGAGAAGGGCCTGGATAATGACTGGCCTCAGTTGTTAGCTAGCTATGCTAGAAATTAGAAAAAGTCATCTTCAAATACCTGCATTTAAAAATTCAGGTGAATAGGTTCTGTGACCCCTGTCCTTCTCCTCCCAGGTGGGTGCCTTGGTCACCCGGTTATTGAGTTAGAAGGTAAGAAGCTTGTCTTTCTTTCAACCTCTCATCCTGTTGCCAATGCCCATGCTTGGTCTCTGTATGTACATAGTTGCCTACAGGTACAAAAATAGAATTACTTCTGGCACTTAAGTGTCCAGAATGAGATGTAGACAAATAACTGTAGTCACAGAGAAAATCAGGAAAGAATAAACACCTCTGGTATCTGTGTCCTCTCTGAGCTGCTTCTGGGAAGTCATAGTTGACTCCAAGATGAACATGAGCGGGCAGTGTAACGAGGCCGTCAACAAGATCTATCACACCTTGTCATGCATTAGCAGATGCATGACCAACAGATCGAGAGAGGTGATGCTCCCCCTCTATGCGGCATTGGTCAGGCCGCAATTGGAGTACTGTGTCCAGTTTTGGGCACCGCACTTCAACAGGGACATGGAGAATATGGAGAGGGTTCAGAGTTGGGCCACTCGCATGGTTAGCAGCATCTGTGAAAGATCCTACGTGGGGAGTTTGGAAGATCTGTATCTCTTCAGCCTTCACAAGAGACGGCTGAGGGGAGACCATGTAACCACCTAAAGTTTGTCAAAGGAGGACAAGAGGGAATTGGAGATTTGCTATTTACCAGAGCGCCCCTAGGAGTAACTAGGAATAATGGGTGCAAACTAGCGGAGAGTAGATTCAGGTTAGACGTTCGGAAGAAATTTTTTACAGTAAGGGTGGCCAGAATCTGGAATGTGTTTCCAAGAGAGGTGGTGATATCACCTACCTTGGAGGTCTTCAAGAGGAGGCTTGATAGTCACCTGGCTGGGGTCATCTGACTTCGGTCCTCTTTGCTGCCAGGGGCAGGGGGTCGGACACGATGATCCTTTGCGGTCCCTTCCAACTCTACAATCTATGAATCTATGGATTGTTTTCTGTAGGTGAGGGTCTATTAAAACTACCAGCCTAGACTCTGTGTTGACTGGCAGAATTTCAAGAGATTTTTCAAAGAACTAGGGAGAGCGACAGATAAATCTCATACGCATTAGACTAATGTACAGGCAGTCTCCGATAAAGCACCTGATTCTGTGGTCTACAATCAAGGAATAGATTCCACTCATTTGTTTGCAATCTGTTCAAATCTGAGGCCTCTGGATCTGTTATTTTACTACTATTTGCATCCAACAAATTAGGAGATGCCTATCTGACCAGACTGTGCTCCTTTGCTTATTCTCTGTTGCAAACAGTGCATACGAGAGGGATGTCTTGCGCACAAATATTTCAGGAACTAATGCTCTTGGTGGAGAAACATCGTGTAGATTGAGTGAGAATCTGGAAGTCTTATTTCACTAGAAAATCACACAGTGAGAGATTTGGCATTCTGTGTTAGAATAAAAACATTCAAATATGACATTTTCTCCTTAAAGAAACCCAAAAACACTACCTCTAGAATTTCGTTTAACAAACACTGAAACATATTGTCTCTTGTCCTTCCTGACATGCCTTGTTCTCTCCCACCTGATGACAGAGGTTACTAAGACATTTCTCTGAGCAGAAGTTTGCAGAGTTTTCAAACACCTGACTGGAGAACGGTCTGCCAGAGCACCCGTTGGGGCTGAAAGTGGAACTTAATTAAAGACTTGGGACAAGAGTCCCCAAAGTGTGGGAAGGTTTGTGTATTTTTCTCCCCTTAGATTTCAAAATGATTGCTGAGGAGTGACATCATGCCCACAATCTTGTATGGGCTTTTTAAAACACTGTATTTTTATGATATGTCTGTTCCCCTCTCTCTGCTACCTGATTTACACAGTGAGTTGCAGACACAGGACTCAAAGAGTTACAATGTCGTTTTTTTTAATGTGGGGGGTCTTTGTTTCAGACTGATTTTAGATTGTTTTTATATATGGCCCACGTTCCATTTTCTCAACCCATAAAAATTTTTTTCAGCCTCTGTGCATCAGCTACTAGTATATTATTTAATTTTGAAACTTAAATGGAGTTCATGCACGAGAAACTTTAGACTAATTTACTTCCCTAGAAAACTACTGCTGGCCCATACTAAAGGAATGCCATGCCTAGAACAGCCTTTTCTTGGAAATTTACATGTACCATTAGGATGGAAAAAGGAAATATTCTAGGACTCTAGTAGAAAAGATTAAGCTTCTTACTGAAGTCATCCCAGAACGAGACAAAGCAGATCCAGGTAAGTGATTTCTGTTTTCTTCCAGTCCTATTTTATACAAGTGAAGATTCTTAAAAACATATTTCTTCATTACAAACAGCCATTACCATTTTTCTCCTTAAAGATCCTAATGTGGTAAGGACAAAAGAAATGGCATGTAAATGTTTCTCAAACTATATCTCATGTATTACATTTGGTTTTATTTTCGTGTAATAACTCCAAATGTGCTGCAATGTGCTTCTTTTTTGATGTGGAAAAGAAACAGATGGTATAATGAAGAACTGGAAGATGGAAATAATTAATTAAAACAGGTTATTCCTCTTAGGGTAGTATGTATATTGATGAACTTCAGAGGAACCCGAGGAGGGGGAAATGTTTGCAAAGTAGAGGTAAAATCTGGCTCCTCCGGAGTCAATTCCAAATTCCCCTTTCACATTAACGGGTCCAGGATTTCAGACAGGTCTCATTTAGGGCTCCTAAAAATGTCAGATAAAGAGAGATTTAGCTTAAAATAGCATATCATATATGAGCTGTGCTGTATATCATAACATAGATACATAATATATCATATATTTCTATTTTTAATATCACTTATCCTTCACACTGTAAGAAGGACTGTTTGTTTTGGGTGCTTCACAACCCTGTACCTCACAGTTAGGTTGGGGTCTGTGCTCTCTCACAGAGGAAACTACAGGTCCTCTCTTTCAAGACTTTTCTGTGTCCCCACCTTTGCATGTAAGGGGGTTAATTCCTAGTTATCTTTCTGTGCCTTCATGGTATGTACACTGTTTGGTAGCTATAGGGCTCTTGGGTTTCTAGTTCACTCTGCCAGAAGACAAACAGGCACCGAGGCAGAGGACTGCAGAGCCCCAGGGGGAGTTTGCAGCTCAAGGATGGTTTGAGAAGCCAGGACCAGTAAAACCACCTATTCCAAAAAACAGTGTCACAGACATTTTATTAGCACGTCTAATATTGGAATACAAACACAGCACAGGGACAACACAGCAAGGATCCAGGTTCCTGCCTGAAAGGAAAGTTTGTGAGGCCAACCAGGGCTCTTTATCACCAGCTTTAGCTGAGCTTAAATAACTTACTAGATAAAATTACAACAAACGAGGCTGTCAGATGAAAAAAAAGAAGTCTTATCACACAAATTTTTAAATAATATACAATTAAGCCATCTAATATGGTAATCAGGTGTCCCTTACCAGTTTCCCAGGGCATAGACTTATTGTAGTGGACAGTAGAAAGCTAGGTTGGCAAAATCAGATCTGACCACTTGAAAGTGCCAAGCTGGCTGGCCGGAAGCTGGCTAGTCACGTACAGCCAGAGATCACCTGTGATGGAGTGCATTGGCCTGTGAAGTCAGAGGAAGGGCAGAGCAAGGTCACCATATCTTCCTCCCACTTGAACACCATGGGCGTTATCTCTCTAATTAATCCAGTAGATCCCTCACCGCCCTGCAGAAACAGAGACGCCAGTGAGATTGTGGCCTTTTATCAAATAGGCAGAGGCAACTTCTCTCTGGCTCAGGGAGTTTCTGTTCCTAATTTCGTGGAAGCTATTCTTCAGGTCTTGCACCTGGACCACTCCTAGTCAGGCCCTTTGCAGCATATTTTGCACTCTATGTCATTCAGCTGGTTACCAGAAATGTTCTGAATTAATATTTGGATTTTGAAGGAAAATGTCACTTAAAAGAGTGAAATTTCTCTTTTTCCAACAAAAAATATCCACACACATTAATTGAATTACTGATTGACAGTTTTTATCAAAAGCACTCCAGAGCTGATATTTCATTTAATTATATTTTATTAATGGTTTGGTAGAAATGAAATGATATGGCACAGAGCTCCACCAACATGCGAATAACTTCATTTGACTTATTCTCATGACAATTATTTTTTCATAGATTCATAGAATCATAGAAGTAGAGTCAGAAGGGATCTTGTAGATCATCAAGTGTGACCCCCTGCCCTGGGCAGGAGACAAAAACGAGGCTCACATGACCCCAGCCAGGTAGACATCAAGCCTCCTCTTAAAGACCCC
>NW_005843967.1:16158-17610 GCF_000455745.1 Alligator sinensis | reverse complement strand
GGGAAAGTACTATGCACTGACTTCCTCACTGCTGTGGCAAGCTTGCAACCAGGACACCAGTTAACTCTTCTAAACCTGGCTATGATGTCTCCATAGAGCATAGTAGTTGAAGAGTAGGCAACCATTTCCAGCTGCAAACTAGAAAAAGCTACTGCAGGTTGGAGGTGGGCACCCTAGCACCCTGCCACCACTGCCACTAATCTCCACTTGTGGCACAAGTAGAAAGCCCACAGATGGTACTTGTCTTCGGGACAGCCTGGGGACAGCACCTGAAGAAGGTGCCCCCCACCTCCTAATGCCACCAATGCCCCAAAATGGTCAGAGCAGATTCAAAACTTCTGCAGGCCATGGGTAATTCAGGGGTTGGCAACCTTTTTCAGATGCAAACTGGAATAGCCTAACCCAGGTTGGAGGTAGGTGGGCACTAGGACCTGCCACTAGTCTCCACCCATGGCGCAACTAGGATGCCCGCAGCGGGCATTACTTGCCACAGCATCCTGGGGAGAGCACCTGCAGAAAGTGCCCCTCACCACCAAATGCCACCAAAACCCCTGGGCCTGATTCAATGGTTATGCAGGCCATCGGTTGAAAATCTCTGCTGTGCTCAATTCCACAGCGTAGGTATAACACAAGGTACAGCACTGCGATTCCACATACAGGTGGGGCCTGCAGCTGAACATAGAAATGCTGGGCAAAGTGTAGAAAATCTTTAGCCTAAGTAAACTCTATTCCCACGGAAGTGAGGTTATTGTCTGATCAACCATAATGTCTGGCGTTTCTTCTACAGGAAAAGAAAACCTGCCAGGTGCCTCAGGTGCTGTTAGTATTATCCAGTAGGAAGTGTGCACACATTGCCCAAGGCATCTTGTTCTTGTCAAGGACTTCAGGCACAGCCACACAAAGCAGGATATGAAGAGTGGGAACAAAACTTCTTCAGCAGACTTCATTCTGCTGGGACTCCTGAGCCGGACCAATGTACACATGTTCCCCATGGCCACGATCTTCTTAGCCTTCATTGCTGCCTTGTCTGGGAATGCTCTTCTCATACTTGTAATCCAAGTAGATTACTCCCTTCACACCCCAATGTATTTTTTCCTCTGCCAATTGGCCTTCATGGACATCTGTCAGACACTGATAATTGTCCCCAAAATGTTAGCAGACTTCCTGATCCCAGGCAACCCCATTTCTCCAGCTGGCTGTGGGACTCAGATTTTCCTTGCATTGACAATGGGTGTATCAGAGTGCCTCCTCCTGGCAGTCATGTCTTATGACAGGTACATAGCGATCTGCAACCCCTTGCAGTATCCTGTCCTCATGAGAAGGAATATCTGCTTTCTTTTATCAGTTGGAGTCTGGATGGGAGCATCAGTAAATGCATTCATTCAGACAGTGTTCACACTGGGTTTCCCCTACTGTGGATCAAAAGAGATTGACCAATTCTTCTGTGAGGTC
>NW_005843967.1:9211-12210 GCF_000455745.1 Alligator sinensis | reverse complement strand
TGGAGCCTCCAGAAGGGATAAAAGCCTGTGTGCCCAGCACATGGGTGGCTTTGATGAGGGATGATGAAGATGAGGTGGCAGAAGAGCTGGTAGATCTGACCATCAGGGTGGAGGAGTTGCCTCAGAAGTGGCTTGAAGATGCCTCCACTGAGTGGGAAGCAATGAGCTACTGCTCTCAGCCACACTGTGGAGAGACAGCCACAGTGTTGGTGCATGGATCTGTGCACTGTGGGTCTGGAGAGCTGATGGGACACTGTAGCTCCCTGAGGAAGTGCAGGTCCCTATTCCTGCAGGAGTCAAGAGGCTGTGTGGTGCACAGAGCAGTGCACGGGGCCTGAGAGGACCTGACAGGCAAGAAAGCTCCATGAGGCATCTTGGGATTTCCTGCAGAAGCAGATAGCAGGATGGAGCAACCATGCCAACGAGGGGGGAAGCCCCACAGCCAACTCAGAGAGAGAGAGAGAGAGAGACGAGCCAGGCCCACCAGAACTGCTGGGAGCCTTAAATTACCCAAAAAGGGAATTGCAGTCCTGAGAGGGGAGGAGGCGAGGATTTCTACAGGGGAAGAAGAGCCCTCCACTTCTGGTGATCAAAGGGAAGCCCCATGATGAAGTCGGTGAGGAAGGGGGAAACCTCCTTCATGGCAGAGAGAGTTAAGGGCCCTTGTTCATCATGGGATGGCTTTGCAGTTACTGCGTCAGTCTAGATATGTGGCCTAGAGGAGGGAGATGGTGTTTTTTATGGTAACTTGCTCTTTTCCCCTGGTATCATTCCTTCTTTTGACCATAATTGCTGTACCACTGTTGTTGTTCTTGTTGCTTACATTGCTGAGCCCCTTGCTGTAAACTTGTGTACGAAATGTTGTATCATGAAATGATTATGAGCTGCTTTATTTAGCTTGCTAGGGGACCTGCTAGCACATCTCCTACTCCAGGGGTTTTCAAGCTTTTTTAAGGAGCATACTCCTGGTGGCAGCGGCTGGACATCCCACGACCAGTCACATGGAAGCGACTTGTTGCATGTGTGGCTCCATGGGCTGCTGATGGGCCTTGCACCTGGCTAGTCATGCACGTGCAATACGTGGCAGTGGTGGTATGGTGTGGTGGATGGTGGCGGCGGCCACCACATGCAAGCTCCCCGCTGCCACCTCTGCCTGCTTGGCCTGCCAGCACCTATGCATCCCACAGAGGAGAACTGCTGCCCTCAGCCTCCCTGACCTTACTCCTGGGACATGGCGGTGTGGGGTGGTAGGTGGCAGTGCTTCATTGCTGCACACCCACGTGTCCACCGTAGCACCTAAGTACCCTGGGGGTACACATACCCCTGGCTGACAACCTCAGCCCTATTCAATACTTGCTTTCATTGTACTGGTTATCTTCATGTATTGAATCTTATTAATGTAATCTCATTTACATATGTTTAGATTATAGTTTCATCTCTGCCAGGTTTTGTCTGTTCCCCTATTGTCTAACCTGTGTTTTACCATCAAGTGTTCCTTTGCTGGCTGCCTGGAGGGCCTGCTGAGGGTAGGGGCTGTACACTAACTGGAAGACCAAAGAGGGTCATGGCCTATGCTCTTATAGTGCCTTCACCTGCCATACCCAGCTGAGTTTGTCTGGGTTTACATTTAGTAAGATTTATTGGTTTTGTACTCTTATATTTGTAAATAGTATATATCTATATATCTATATATCTATATATACATATGTACATGTTACATATGTTTATTGACACTGTACTGTAAAATTAAATCTGTAAATAGTTAAACATCTTTGGGTGTTCCTGGTCTCAGCTCTAATCTGCTCTGCTCTGTAAGGGAGGGAGGTGAGCTGGCCTAAAGTTTGGCAGTCATGCTCCCACAGCACATTCACACCAGCTAGCATCCCTTCAATTGAAGAGGGAGTGCCAGCCACATACCACCTGAGCTACACGGAGATTTTGCTATGAACTCTTTGGTACTGGATTGTCCTGATCCTGGTACCAGCTGAATGGATCATATACATAAAAGGGTTTACCCAAGTCCAATACTTATCAACATTTAAAAAAGGTAAAAGTTATGTCTTGGGAAAAAATCTACCCTGTATATAGAATCAGCAGAAGGATTAAATGGTATGTAAGTACCAAAAGCTGCCCATATGCTAAATTAAACCACTTTGGCCCCTGATGGTGAAATAGGAATCACCCCTAAGTGTTTTAGTAAGCTTGGAGATAACCCTGATCCCAAAACCTTACTTTAACTTTGTGTCTGTTCTTATTCCCTGTTCCCAACTTCCTGTGGCAACACCATTCTTTCCTTCATGTCAGTGGGGCCATCTTTTCATTTGTGTAAATGCCATTCTTGGCACTGACATGCAGGAAAGATTTCCATTCCTGAGTCCATAAGCCTGCCCACATAGAGGGGGCAGTAGGAGCCAGGGCACATACCTGCAGGACTTGTGGATGTGTAGCAGGCTTAGAAACCTGAAAAATGTTCTCAGTGATGGCTTAAACTTGCCTGGACTTGTACTCAGGAAGGCGGAGGGATTGAGAGACTTCTCATCTTGGTCTCTGAGGGACCAGGGTATCCAACTGGGAAGCTGGAAACCTTCAACACCTACCAAATAACTTCAGCCTGGATCACTTGGTCTTCCCAGGAATGCATACTAACCAGCACACCACAGATCAGGCACTACGCAGGGTGTCTTTGGGTTGTATTTTGAAGCTCTAATTCTGGGCTACGATGAAAGAAAAGTATGTCGAAGATGTGTGGAAACAGAGGAGGATGGGCAAGCCAGATGGAGTGAGGAAGCTGCTTCCCTAGCACAGAGAGACCTGGAAAGCTGGTGTCCTTGTTCCTAGCAGGGCAGAAACCCCTGTCCATTTTTCCAATGACTATACTAGTGGCACAGCTTCTAAAGTGCATCTGAGAAGGGCCTGGATAATGAATGACCTGAGGTGTTAGGAAGGTATGCTAGAAACTGGAAAAAATCATCTTCAAATACCTGAATTTAAAAATTGAG
>NW_005843967.1:5509-6640 GCF_000455745.1 Alligator sinensis | reverse complement strand
AGCAGTTCAAGGCAAGTGATTACTGTTTTCTTATGGTCCTACTTTATACAGGTACAGATTCTTAAAAACAGACGTATCTTTATTGCAAATAGCACTATTTTTCTCCTGAGAGATCCCCCCAGATGATAATGACAGAGGCAGTGGCATACAAATGTTTCTCACAGTGTGTATTATTCGGTATTACTTTTTAATGAAATCATATACATTTTACTTTTAATTATTACTTCTACTAGTTCATTTCATTTCATTTTTTAACTCCAAATGGGCCTCAATGTGCTTCATTTTTGATGTGGAAAAAATCAGAGGATACAATTAAGAATTAGGAACCTGAGGAGGAGGAAATGCTTGCAAAGAAGGGGTAAATGTCTGGCTCTCTTGGAGTCAGTTCCAGATACTGTACCCCTTTCACCATAGCAGGTTTAGGATTTTACCCAGTCCACATTTAGGGCTATTAAAACATAATATACAGAGAGATTTAGTTTAATATAGCATATCATATATGCTTTATGTTGTATATTATAATATATATGTCTAATATAATATAATTTCCAGTTTTAATGCCTTTGAAACCCACACTGTAAGAAGGATAGTTTTGAGAAGTGCTTCACAGCCCTGTATGTATCTCACAGTTACCTTGGGGTCTGTGGTCTCTCAAAGAGGAAACCAGGGTCCACTCTTTCAAGACTTTCCTTTGTCCCTAGTTTTGGATGTGAGGGGCTAAATCCCAGCTATCTTTCTGTACCTACATGGTATGTACAACGTTTGGTGGTTATCGAGCTCTAGGGTTTCTAGTTCACTCTGCCAGAGGCAGTTGGTAAGACAGTACAGATAAAGCATAGCGAGCTGCTGATTTCAAAGAAATATCCATTAAATGAAGAGAGTTACAGAATTATTAGGACAGAAAGAAATCTTCAGGTTACCAGGTCTTATATAGCTCTCCAACAGGTGGCCAGTTAACCAGGCAAAAAACCTTTTACTGATGTTCCAGAGACTAGGTTTCAAAGAGGCGCTGATCTTGGTTCAGCTGCAGAGGGGCAACACAGCAAGGACCAGGGTCCCTGACTGGCAAGAGAGTTTGTGAGGCAGAGCTGGGATCTTTATCACCAGTTTCAGAGAGCTTAAAAAGCTTAC
>NW_005843967.1:0-5067 GCF_000455745.1 Alligator sinensis | reverse complement strand
TTCTGTTCCTAACGTTATGGAAACTAGTCTTCAGGCGTTGTACCTGTACCACTCCTAGTCAGGCCCTTCACGGTGTATTTTGCAGCGTGTGTCTGCAAGCAGATGCTACAAGTGTTCTGAATTAATATTTGAATATGGGTGGGACAGCCCTGAAAAAAGTGAAATATCCTTTTCCACTAAATAAAATCCATGTACATTCACTGAAATACTGATTGACGTTTTTTTATCAAAAGCATTATAGAACTGATATTTTTTTTTAATTCTATTTTATTAATGGTTTGGTAGAATTGAAATGATACGGCACAGAGATCTAGCAAAATAAGAATAACTTTGTTTCACTTATCTTCATGAAAAGTATTTTTGTTATATTTAAGCAGCTATTGCTATATTCTTTTCTTCTTTTACTTTCTTTTTCTTAACAGCCTACAGCCAGTTGCACTAGGTGTTATTGTTCATCTAGTCTATATCAATTTTGGCTCCCAAGTTACCATATTTCAATATCCAGAAACAACTGAGAATCTATCCTCTGAAATTCAGATGCTTTAAGGGGTATGAAAACTGGACAACAGAAATCCAGTTGACTGGAATTTTTTTTTAATTTAAATCATTCTTGTTAAGTGGCAAATTGGCTTTCAGGTTTCCTATAGAAACTTTCCTGGGAGTAGGTATTGGCTATTTTCAGAATGTATTTGTTAAATGCTGAAGTGTTGGGGACAGAGAATGCTTTCTCCTACCCCTATGTGCATCCTTGCCTTGCCAAGTGCGCCTCCTCATACTATAGATAACGTTCACAATAGGGGTGCACCGATAGAGATTTTGGGGGCTGATACGAAAGCTAATTTTTAAGGAGGTATATCTACTTAAACTGAGCCGATTTCCAATGTAGCATGGAGAGCTGCATGCAGCTGCTATGTCTGGTGGGGCGGGGGCGGTGAGAGAAGGGGCATGGGGAGGGCAGATCAAGACCCCCTGTGGAGAGGGAGGGAGTGGGGCAGAAGGGCAGGGGCAGACGCTGCCCAACCAAGGCAGGAGGGGTGCAGGACAGAGCCGCAGCTCATCTGGAAGGGCGCAGAGCGGGGAGTATGTCCTCCGAATCTTCACAGGCTTGGGCAGGTAGGCTGCAGCTGCAGGCTGGAGCCGGGGCTGTGCCGGGCTCTTCATGGTGAGGGTTGGGCTGGGCTGGGCTTGGGGCGGGCAGTGGTGGTGCTGGGAGGGGGCTACCCGAGTGGGGACTGCAGCCACCCCAAATTTTGGTGTAATCCCCCCAAGCTCCCCCTCCCAGCACTTCCACTGCCAGCCCGGGAGGCTAGGGTGGGGGCCATGGTGAAATTTGGGGTAGCTGCAGCCCCCCCACCCGTAGCACCCTCCCAGTGCTGCCAGAGCCCAGCCCCGACCAAGAAGAGCCTGGTGCAGCCCCAGACCCAGCCTGCAGCTGCAGCCCGCACCTCCCATCCCAACCCACCCCTCACAGATCCAGGGTCACATGCCTCCCACCCGTGATAAAGAAAATTGGTTGTATCTGAGATCGACCTGATGCAGCCAATAATTTGGTCAATAAACGCCCATGCATTCGTACCGCCGCAGTGCAGCATGTAGGCAGTGAAGAGCACAGCCTGGGGCCTTGGAGAGCTGCAGATGGTAAGTCAGGTGTGGCGGAAGAGGAGGGGGAAGGGAAGGGGGGTTGCAGATCAACACTCATCAGAGTGATGGAGGGAGTGGGGCAGGGGGGCAGGGGCAAATGACACCGAGCCTGGGTGGTGTGGCCGCAGGATGGAGCCACGACTTATCTGGGGTGTGCAGGTGAGGTCGGCTCCCCGGGCCAGATTTAAAGGTTCTGCAGGCCGTAGGTTGCCGATCCCTGCTGTGGCATGGACATAACATATGTTAAAGCATCGTAACTCTACATGCAGGTGGGTCTTGCAGCCAGACATAAAAATGCTAAGTTTAGAAAATCTTTTTCTCAAGGCATTTCATTTTGTCCAAGTCTTCAGGCACAGCTGCATGAAGAGGAAATGAAGAGTGGGAATGATACTTCTTCAGCAGACTTCATTGTGCTGCGACTCCTGAGCCGGACCAATGTACACATGTTCTCCCTGGCCACGATCTTATTAGCCTTCATCACTGCCTTGTCTAGGAATGCTCTTCTCATACCTCTAATCCAAGTGGATTTTTCTCTTCACACCCCCATGTACTTTTTCCTCAAGTCAACTGGCCTTCATGGATATGAGTCAAAGGATGATTGTTGTCCCCAAAATGGCAGCAGACTTCCTGACCCCAGGCAACCCCATTTCTCCAGCTGGCTGTGGGGATCAGATTTTCATTGTGCTGACAATGGGTGGAGCAGAGTGCCTGCTCCTGGCAGTCATGGCTTATGACAGGTACATAGCTATTTGCAATCCCTTGCAATACCCTATTAATCTGAGCAGGAGAGTCTGCCTGGGCCTGACAAGTGGGGTCTGGTTCGGGGCATCTGCAGATGGTTTGATTCTTATGACTTACACAATGCACTTGCCCTACTGTGGCTCTAAGGAGATTAACCACTTCTTTTATGGGGTCCCAGTCCTGCTCAAATTGTCCTGCTCTGAAACATCCTAATATTTCATAGATTTCATAGAATTCATAGACATTAAGGCTGGAAGGGACCTCGGAAGATCATCGAGTCCAGCCCCCTTCCCCAGGGGCAGGAAGTCAGCTGGGGTCATAGGATCCCAGCAAGATAAGCATCCAGTTTGCTCTTGAAGGTGTTCAATGAAGGCGCTTGAACCACCTCCGGTGGCAGGCTGTTCCAGACCTTGGGGGCTCGGACAGTAAAGAAATTCTTCCTTATGTCCAGCTTGAAACGGTCTTGTAGTAGTTTACGACCATTCAACCTAGTCGTCATCCCTTGGGGTGCTCTGGTGAACAAACGTTCCCCCAGATACTAGTGGTCACCCCTGATAAACTTGTAGGTGGCCACCAGATCACCCCTGAGCCTGCGCTTTTTCAGACTAAAGAGCCCCAGGGCTCTCAGCCTGTCATCGTAGGGTCTGCTTCCCTGACCTCTGATCATGCGCGTGGCTCTTCTTTGGACTCTCTCAAGCTTCTCCACATCCTTTTTGAATTGTGGAGCCCAAAATCTTTAGCCTAAATAAACACAGTTCCCAGGGAAGTGCAGTTATTGTCTCATCAAGCATAATGTCTGGCATTTCTTCACAGGAGATGAAAACCTGCTGGCTGCCTCAGGTGCCATTAGTGTTACCCACTAGGAAGTATATACACATTTCTCAGGGCATTTCGTTTTTGTCCAAGGCTTCAGGCAGAGCTGCATGAAGAGGAAATGAAAGTGGGAATGCTATTTCATTGTGCTGGGACTCCTGAGCCAGACCGAATTACACATGTTCTCCCTGGCCACGATCTTATTAGCTTTCAACACTGCCGTGTCTGGGAATGCTATTCTCATACCTCACCCCCATGTACGTTTTCCTCAAGTCAACTGGCCTTCATGGATATGCATCAAATGCTGATTGTTGTCCCCAAAATGGCAACAGACTTCCTGACCCCAGGCAGCCCCATTTCTCCAGCTGGCTGTGGGGCTCAGGTTTTCATTGTGCTGACAATGGGTGGAGCAGAGTACCTCCTCCTGACAGTCATGGCTTATGACAGGTACGTAGCTATTTGCAATCCCTTGCAACACCCTGTTCTTCTGAGCAGGAGAGTCTGCCTGGGCCTGACAAGTGGGGTCTGGATCAGAGCGTCTGCAGATGGTTTGATTCTTACAACTTGCACAATACAGGTACGTAGCTATTTGCAATCCCTTGCAACACCCTGTTCTTCTGAGCAGGAGAGTCTGCCTGGGCCTGACAAGTGGGGTCTGGATCAGAGCGTCTGCAGATGGTTTGATTCTTACAACTTGCACAATACACCTGCCCTACTGTGGCTCTAAAGAGATTAAACACTTCTTTTGTGAGGTCCCAGTCCTGCTCAAATTGTCCTGCTCTGACACGTCCCAATACGAGTCTCTGTTGTTTGTGTGTGGCATTGTCCTGCTCCTCATCCCCTCTTCCACCATCCTAGCCTCTTACGCTCACATCCTTGCTGCAGTCCTAAGGATGAAGTCAACCAAAGGGCAGCAGAAAGCTCTGGCCACCTGCTCCTCCCACCTGACCATGGTGGGCATGTCCTACGGGGCAGCCATCTTCATGTACATCAGACCCAGCTCCTACCACTCCCCAGAGCAAGACAAAATTGTGTCTCTGTTTTACACAATTGTCACCCCAGTGCTGAATCCACTCATCTACAGCCTGAGAAACAAGGATGTCTTAGCAGCCCTAAGAAAACTGTTTGGGAAAGGCAGAGTTGTCCAGCAGAATTGACAAAAGCTGTGGTTTAATGTTATTTATACTACGTCTGATCAAAGCCAACGCCTAGGCTTACTGGAAAATTTAGAAAGAAAGAAGCCATATTATTTTAATGGTATCTGACTGCCTTAGCTGCCAGTTTCCCCTGAGAATCACAATCATTTGCATTCCTCTCTCACGTAATCCCTTAGGAAATAGTTTCAGGCAGTCAGCCCCACACCTGTATCATAGGAGCTTTCTCCAGGCTGTTGCATGGACCAAAGGCCTCCAAGGATATTGAAGATCTTTAAGGCCCTTGTCCTGCCTTTGTAAATGCCTGAAATAGTCCTGCAGGAAATAGGCCAAGTGTTTACCTTCAGACGTTTCAAGCAGTCACTTTTTATAGTAGGGCTTTACATTTGGGCATGATTCTCCTGTCATTTGCATTGGTTTTAAATCAAGTAAACATTACTGAGTTCATCAGTGGAGCCCTTGTGTTTCCTAGCACAAGGAATGAGCTCGCTTTGCTCCTCATTATAACTGCCAGAATCATGAAGAATGGGAAATGGTCATTAACCAAGTATGTCTCTAAACCACATGTAACCTAAATTAATTTGACTTATGCATGCCATCATGGAAAAGGGCAACAGGGCAAAACTTGTGAGCTGTGTATCCACAATGAGACTTTGCAGAGGAGAAAGAGACAAGGAGATGGTACTTATTGTTGAATTGTGGAGCCCAAAACTGGACG
>NW_005843966.1:22796-25714 GCF_000455745.1 Alligator sinensis | reverse complement strand
ATAGGCTCTGAAGTAGCTGCATGGAATAGAACACATGCCACAGACTAGAACTCTTGGTTCCAAAATGATTTGCTGGGATGGAATAGGAGGCCAATATGCAAAATCCAGGTCTGTGAAAATGCAAATACAATGCAGTGAGGGACAGAGGCTATGGGAGACAACAGGTATGAGACAGGTACATGGCGGGGAAAGGAGGAGTGTTGACCTGGTGATAAGAACGTAGCTGGTAAAATGTAGAGAGGTTACCTGGGGTTAACCAGATAGCAAGCAGGGTATAATGTGCCATAAATCCAATGTCTATATGTAGTCCGGGATGTTTTGTATCCACTACATTTATGAAGTGCAGTTTTACCCTAATTTCCATGCCTGTAATTCTTCTGGGCAAAGAGATGCTCGCAGTGTTAATTACCCTTGTGTTCATTCCTGGTGGTTAAGCATTTAAAAAAAAAAAAAAGTGTCACTTTAAAAACCCCACTCTGTCAAGTACAGGTGGGGAAAACATGTCTTTGCAAGTTTACTGAAAAATGACCGAAGACACTTGCTAGCACTGGCTCCAAACTTCTTTCTGATGAATAGGCAGAAAAGACATTTTTCCTAGACTGCCTGTGAGCAGCAATCAGTGCTGAGCAATAGAAACTCTCATCCGGGACCTGGCAGTGCTGCTCTCACCATTGCAAGAAAGGAAAAGCTCCCTCTCCCTAGGGACTATCATTTTGGTTCACATTATATGAAAATGGATACGTAGGGAGGAAAAACAATAGAGAAAACACAAGATCAATGATTAGATGCTTTCACACACAAAATTCTTCCTTTGTTGACACAAAATTATCCCACATGACCCTTGCCAGATCAGCTCTTGCTCAGTTTTTCTAGCAGTGCTCAGAACCCAAAGACCTCAGCTCTTCCAAAAATTGTTCCCCTTTTCTGATACATAAATGGGAGCTGAGCTCTCTGGAAACCTGCACTGAATGCATGCGTTGGCGGTCCCTCAAGGTTGAGGATGACATCCATCAGGCTTCATGGGTCCTCATGACAATGGGGCATGTTGTTGCATGGGGGGAGTGGGATTCAGAGTCCTGAGTTGGTCTCTTCTGCTTTGTCCACCACCACCGTTCCACCTCAGTATCATGTCATTGGTCCTCGAAGTGGCAGACACCTTGGTGGACCAGGTAGTGCCATGTTGAATGGTCAGCAATTTGCTCCTCCCAGCCATTGGTGTCTATGCCCTGGTGCTTGTGGGTGACCTTGAGCTTGTCTATGTACTCTTTCCTTTGGCAGCCCTTTCAGCAATGGCCAATGGAGAGCTGGGAGAAGAGAATCTGGTGAGAGAGGTGGTTCTTGGACATCCAGACTCAGTGGCCTATTCATTGGAGTTGATTTCTCAAGAGCAAGGCTTTGATGCTGGTTGATGCAGCTTCATGGAGGATGCTGATGCTGATCTGGCAGTCCTCCTATTTGATCCCCAGGATTCGATGCAAGCACCACCGGTCAAAGCTCTCAATGGCCTTAATGAGGTATGGGTGGATGGTCCAGGTTTCACTACAGTAGTGAAGGGTGGTCAGCACAACAGCCTTACAAACCAGGACCTTCATCGACTTCCCAAGGTCTCTATTTTTGAAGACACATTGTCACAGCTTGAAGGCAGCCTCACTGGAGCAGTTGACCCGGTGCTGGACTTCTTTATTGATGGTAGCCCATTGAGGGACGTGGCTGCCGAGATATGAAAGGTGCTCCACATACTGCAGAGCCTCCCCATCTATATAGATAGTGCGAGGGATGTTCAGTTCTCCAGCAGGCCTAGGAAGGGTTGGTGGAGATGCTTCATCTTGGCAGCGTTCAGGGACAGGCCGAGTCTCTTATACAAAGTGTTGAAGAGCTCTAGGGTCACTTGCACATCCTGTGCAGGGTGAGCCATCATGCAGCAATCGGAAGCAAACTTAAGGTCATGGGTGTCCTTGGTGGTGAGTTTCATTTCAGGTTCAGATCTGAGTCAGTGGAATGGAAGGGTTGGTGGAGATGCTTCATCTTGGCAGCGTTCAGGGACAGGCCGAGTCTCTTATACAAAGTGTTGAAGAGCTCTAGGGTCACTTGCACATCCTGTGCAGGGTGAGCCATCATGCAGCAATCGGAAGCAAACTTAAGGTCATGGGTGTCCTTGGTGGTGAGTTTCATTTCAGGTTCAGATCTGAGTCAGTGGAATATCTGAGTGGACTGAATGCATGGATCCCTACCTCTTCATTCATTCATTCTCCTTCCTTTTATTACTACTAGCAATCATAGAAACAGATGTCCCTTAAGCCTGAAAGACATGAATTTTTAAGACTTAAGGACAGTGTTGCATTTGTAAGGAACAGTTTTTAACTTGAAAGATTAGAGGACATTTCAGGTGGCTGCCCAGATGGAAATTAAAACTCCCTTAGTGACTTTGCAAGCGCTTCCTGTCTAGAACGGCTTCTCAGTAAAACATACCTAAGACATCTAAGCTCTTGCTCAGCACATAATGCTCTCTCTGACTACTGTCAGCCATGTACTGGTTTCTAACTCATTACTGTGAAATGTAATAATCAGGTGGGCTGCAACACAGGCAGTCAGGCTTTTACCAGACATAGAATCAGTGATCAAAAGCCAGAGATAGAAACCAGGAAGTCTGAGGAGGGCAGAAAAGAAATCTCAGGACTTGCATTTAAGTTGGCAGACCCGGATGAACTCCATCTGAGGGTACTTAAGGCACCGGTTGACTTCATTTCACAGCCACTGGCAGGAATATTTGAACACTCGTGGCACATGGGCCAGGTCCCAGAGGACTGGAAGAGGGCCAATGTGGTCCCCGTTTTCAAGAAGGGGAGGAAGGAGGACCCAGGCAACTATAGGCCAGTCAGTCTCACCTCCATCCTTGGCAAAGTCTTTGAAAAAATTAT
>NW_005843966.1:21130-21986 GCF_000455745.1 Alligator sinensis | reverse complement strand
TTTATTCACCAAGGCGCCCCCGGGGGTTACAAGAAATAATGGCCACAAGCTAGCAGAGAGCAGATTTAGACTGGACATTAGGAAGAACTTCTTCACAGTTAGAGTGGCCAAGGTCTGGAATGGGCTCCCAAGGGAGGTGGTGCTCTCCCCTACTCTGGGGTTCTTCAAGAGGAGGTTGGATATGCATCTAGCTGCAGTCATCTAAACCCAGCACTTTTTCCTGCCTATGCAGGGGGGGTGGACTTGATGATCTATTGAGGTCCCTTCCGACCCTAGCATCTATGAACCTATGACTGGCTTTGTAATCAACCAAACAAGGGAAGAGACTGAATCTGAGAGACATTTTCCACTTGGCAGTCCAAAATAAAAAGGAATAGCTCTCACAGTCTCTGATAAGCTGTTGAAAGCAGGAAGTGACATCCTGCTAGACAGATGAGGAGAAATATGTAAACAGAGATGATTAAATGGACCTTGACACAAACTTGAGGAGAAGGGGCTGGATAATCTTTGGGGGCAGCACCATGACTCAAAGACTCTCCCATGAGTCACGTTTCCTTCTGAGCGTGGGAAGGGGGTGTACTTTATTCATTTGTTGCTGGCTTATACTAACAGCAAATGATGACAATACAGAGCTATGTCCCCAAGTAGGGAATTTTCTTTCCCCTTCATAGTTTCATAGTAGCTAGGGTCAGGAGGGACCTGAACTCATCATCTAGCCTGACCCCTGCCACAGGCAGGAATAAATGCTGGGTTCACAAGACCCCAGATGGGATCATCCAACCTCCTCTTGAATATGCCCAAGGTAGGGGTGAGGACCACCTCCCTGGGAAGTTGGTTCCAGATTTTGGCCACCCTA
>NW_005843966.1:16065-18243 GCF_000455745.1 Alligator sinensis | reverse complement strand
TGTTGTCAAAAAACCCAAAGCCTGCCTTGTGGCACCAGCTCTGAAGCAGCCGGTTAACCATGTCAATGCAGGCCTCATGATGCCTACTCTGTCCACTTACCGGGAGAATGGAGGAAAATACCGCCTGAGCTCCCATCCTCTTCAGCTGGTGTCACAAGGCCTTGTAGTCCTCCATGATGTTATCCAGCTTGCCCTTGGATGCATCATTTGTACCCACATAGACCACAACCAGTGGGTAGTAGTCAGAGGGTTTGATTTTAGGGATGGTCTCTGTGAAATTGCGAATCCTTGCTCCAGGCGTGCAGCAGACCTGCCATGACCAGGGCTCTGGGTGACAGATTGGACCATCGGTTCCCCTCAGGACGGAGTCCCTGATGACCAAAACTTTGCATCTCCTTCTTGGGGTGTGCCTCTTCTGAGCAGGTGATGTAGGTCAACCGGCTTCAATTCCTCTGGGGACCAGTTCTTCTGCCTCCTCCTCCAGGGGTGCCAGGGCTGCATACCTGTTCCCAAGGGGTGCCTGGGGAGCAGGCACAGCAGTTGCAAGCAGGCACAGCATTGTTCGGACTGCCCTGCCCTTGAGAGGTACCTGCTGCTACCGATTAGTTGGGCGCTGTGCACACGGCGTCTCTGGTGGATTCCTGTCCCTGAAGAGAATGGAAATACAGGTCAATTTCATCCCCCGCTGCCTGGATCCCCCGCAGCATGCTCACCTCAGCCTGGAGTTCTGCCATCTGCCCTCCAGAGCCTGAAGGTGCTCACAAGAGGGGCAGGTGAGGGAGTCACCAGACCTGAGTCCCACCCCCAGGCATCCAACCCAGCCACACCCACAGCTCGGGGGCAGGTGGTTGCCTGGCCCCACAAGGGCTCCATCTGGGTGGCAGCCTCAGAGGAGCTCCTGAAGGGTGGCACCACGGAGGTAGGACCCCTGGCACACTGAGGTGGAGCCAGAGATATATGGAGCCAGAGAATATTAAGAGTCAGAGATATATTGGGGAGAGATATATATGGGGACAGAGATATATAGAGCCACAGATACATGGGGACACACATATGTAACACCAGAGATATATGGGGACAGACATATATAGATCCAGATATATAGTGGGAGACAGTTATATTGGGACAGAGATGTATGGAGCCAGAGATGTATGGAGCCAGAGAATATTAAGAGCCAGATATATATTGGGGAGAGAGCTATATGGGGACAGAGACACATAGAGCCACAGATATATGGGGACAGAGATTCAAGAAGCCAGAGATATATAGAGCAAGATACATATGGGGACAGAGATATATGGAGCCAGAAATATATGGGGACAGAGATTTATAGAGCAGGAGAGATATGGGGACAGAGCTGTATGGAGCCAGAGCTGTATGGAGCCAGAGATGTAAGGGGACCAAGATAGAATTAGCCAGAGATAAATGGGAACAGAGATATATAGAGGCACAGATATAAGGAGCTAGAGATATATGGTGCCAGAGATAAATAGAGCCAGAGCTATATGGGGACAGACATATATAGACCCAGATATATAGCGGGAGAGAGATATATGGGGGCAGAGATATTTCATAGATTTCATAGATATTAGGGCTGGAAGGGACCTCGGAAGATCATCGAGTCCAGCCCCCTGCCCAAAGGGCAGGAAGTCAGCTGGGGTCATAGGATCCCAGCAAGATGAGCATCCAGTTTGTTCTTGAAGGTGTTCAATGAAGGCACTTGAACCACCTCCGGTGGCAGGCTGTTCCAGACCTTGGGGGCTCGGACAGTAAAGAAATTCTTCCTTATGTCCAGCCTGAAACGGTCTTGGAGTAGTTTATGACCATTCAACCTAGTTGTCATCCCTTTGGGGCGCTCTGGTGAACAAACGTTCCCCCAGATACTGGTGGTTACCCCTGATAAACTTGTAGGGGCCAGAGCTTGCGCTTTTCCAGGCTAAAGAGCCCCAGGGCTCTCAGCCTGTCATCGTAGGGTCTGCTTCCCTGACCTCTGATCATGCGCGTGGCTCTTCTCTGGACTCTCTCTAGCTTCTCCACATCCTTTTTGAATTGTAGAGCCCAAAACTGGACACAGTACTCTAGCTGCGGCCTCACCAAGGCCAAGTACAAGGGGAGAATGACATCCCGGGATTTGCTTGAGAAGCATCTATGGATGCAAGCCAGCGTTTTGGTCACTTT
>NW_005843966.1:11965-14920 GCF_000455745.1 Alligator sinensis | reverse complement strand
GAGATGGAATAGACTTAGTTTGTGCATTGGGGATCGTGATGAGATATATGGGGGCAGAGATATATGGGGGCAGAAATATGCAGAGCCAGGTATATATAGGGAGAGAGATATATGGGGACAAAGATATATAGAGACCCAGGTATATAAGAAGCCAGATTTAAATGGGGACAGAGATATATAGAGCCAGAGATATATGGGGAGAGATATATAATGAGCCAGAGATATATGGGGAGAGAGATATATGGACCTGGTGTGTATGGAGACAGAGATATATGGGGAGAGAGATATATGGGGACAGAGATATATACAGCCAGAGATGTATGGGGACAGAGATATATAGATCCAGAGATATAAGGAGCAAGAAAAAATATATGGAATCAAAAATGTATGGGGACAGACATACATAGAGCCATATATATATGGGGAGAGAGATATATGGAACTGAAGATATAAGGAGTCAGAAATATAAGGAACCAATAATATATGGGGACAGAGATATATGGGGACAGAGATATAAGGATCCAGAGACATATGGGGAGCCAGAGATATATAGATCCAGAGATATAAGGAGCAAGACATATATGGAGTCAGAAATGTATGGGGACAGACATATATAGATCCAGATATATATGGGGAGAGAGATATAAGGGGTCTGAGATATAAGGAGCCAATGATATAAGGAGGCAGAGATATGGAGGAGAGAGAGATATATGGGGCCACAGATATATAGAGCCAGAGATATACGGGGACAGAGATATACGGGGATCGAGATTTACGGGGACCAAGATAGAATTAGCCAGAGATATATGGGGACAGAGATATATGGGGACAGAGATACAAGGAGCCAGAATTATAATGAGAGAGAGATATATTGGGACAGAGATATTTGGAGCCAGAGATATATAGAGCCAGAAATGTAAGGAAGCAGAGATATATGGTGTGACAGGTATCTGCTCTGGGCCACCCTTAATGTGGCCCACACACCTGTCTCTGGGGCAACCGCCTGCCTACTCATCTGCCACGCCTTGATCTTAATTAATTAATTAATATTAATTAGTGGGAGGCTGCCCTTATACTGGCCCGCCGCTAGGGGGTGCTATCTGCGGCTCCGTTTCCTCCCTTACACCGCAGTCCACACCTCGCCAATGGGAATCACTGTTGTCTCAGTTCTCTCATTATTCGGCCCCTTACTGTTCTCCCTGGGCCTTCTTTCCTTTACTGCACGCTCCCTCTGGTGTTAGGGCACACTCTGGCCCCCTCTCGCTCTGTGCCCTCTTTTCTGGGGTCTTATCTACAATGCTGCCCCCTCCTGGGGCCTTCCTTGCCCACCCTTGGGCTTCCCAGTAAAGCTGCCCTCTATCTGGGCTCTCCGTGCCTTTCCCAGTAAAGCTGCCCTCTATCTGGGCTCTGTGCCTATACTTGGGCTTCTCAATAATGCAGCCCCCTTTCTGGGGCCCACCGTGCCCACACTTGGGCTCCTAAAAATGCTGCCCCCCTTTTCTGGGGCTCGCCGTGCCCAACTTGGGCTTCTCAATAACGTGGTCCCCTCTCTGGGGCTTGCCACGCCCAACTTGGGCTTCTCAAACGCCCCTCTCTGGGGCTGGGGTCTATGCACCCCGTGTGCTGCGCCTACTGGTGCTGGGGTCCTCACACTCTGCTGTGAGTCCCCTATGAGGCCTCCTCCAACCCCTAATAGCCTCATCCAAACCACCGGTTGGTTTAACAAACAGCAACACAAACTTGAGCCTCCTGGCTATAATTCAAACATAAGCCGCCTGGCTACAACAATATTGCTCAACTCAAGTCAAGCTGTACCTGAGGTTCTCGCTGCTTCTTGCATCATTACTCCAGGAGCTCCTGCCTCTTTGGCTGCTGGCAGGGAACTGCCTCTGGCCTCAGCTCCTGGGCTTTATGAGACAGGCCCTGCCCCTTAGGGTCAGCTGAACTTCTCTCTGGTTGCCCTGGCAACCCACAGCTGGGCCCCTTGTTCCCTGCTAGGGCTTCTTCCTTAGCAGTTTTCCCTTCTATGGGAACAGGGCACCTCAGTGCTCTGTGACATATGGGGACAGAGATATATGGAGCCAGAAATATATGGGGACAGAGATCTATAGATCCAGAGATATAAGGAGCAAGAAATATATGGAATCAAAAATGTATGGGGACAGACATACATAGAGCCATATATATATGGGGAGAGAGATATATGGAACTGAAGATATAAGGAGTCAGAAATATAAGGAACCAATAATATATGGGGACAGAGATATATGGGGACAGAGATATAAGGATCCAGAGACATATGGGGAGCCAGAGATATATAGATCCAGAGATATAAGGAGCAAGACATATATGGAGTCAGAAATGTATGGGGACAGACATATATAGATCCAGATATATATGGGGAGAGAGATATAAGGGGTCTGAGATATAAGGAGCCAATGATATAAGGAGGCAGAGATATGGAGGAGAGAGAGATATATGGGGCCACAGATATATAGAGCCAGAGATATACGGGGACAGAGATATACGGGGATCGAGATTTACGGGGACCAAGATAGAATTAGCCAGAGATATATGGGGACAGAGATATATGGGGACAGAGATATAAGGAGCCAGAGACATATGGGGAGCCAGAGATATATAGATCCAGAGATATAAGGAGCAAGACATATATGGAGTCAGAAATGTATGGGGACAGACATATATAGATCCAGATATATATGGGGAGAGAGATATAAGGGGTCTGAGATATAAGGAGCCAATGATATAAGGAGGCAGAGATATGGAGGAGAGAGAGATATATGGGGCCACAGATATATAGAGCCAGAGATATACGGGGACAGAGATATACGGGGATCGAGATTTACGGGGACCAAGATAGAATTAGCCAGAGATATATGGGGACAGAGATATATGGGGACAGAGATACAAGGAGCCAGAATTATAATGAGAGAG
>NW_005843966.1:5973-7935 GCF_000455745.1 Alligator sinensis | reverse complement strand
AGTGACAGTGTTTCTTTTTCCCTTGGGGTCAGCATCCTCGAAGCCCTCCTGCAGGACATAAACAGAGAGATCAGGCAGAGAGACTGAAAACAGCAGCCCTCAGGGGAGAAGGCTGAGAAACCAGAGAGAAGACAGACTTTTTTCCCCCTTCCCTTTCAACTACATTTATAACTCTGTGCAGGGGCTAACAATCAAAACATTGCTTTAAAAACAAAAAAAACAGAGAACAAGGAGACCTGGGGGAGAAAGAAAAGGACAGAAGAGATTGGGTTTGGGTTTTTTAGGAGCTTTGCTATTACGAAAGAAACCATCGGTGAATTTGGGTCTTAAGGAAAGTGGGACCACGGATGAAAATGCAAGCATGAGAAAATACCCCAAAGCCTTGTGAAAGCCCCAAAAGCTTGAGCAGCATTTATGTGGTCAGCGCAGTTCCTCTGCAGGAGGTAGGATGGAAACCTGGCAGACCTGGATATATCCACGCGCAGGGCTGCCGGATGATTCGACATGTCGAGATCATGCCTGGACTGCGCACCCATTGAACAAGAGCCTACGGGCAGGGTGACCCCACTACATAATGCTTGGGTTAAGCATTTCTGCTGGAAGGCACCTTTGAAACATGAAGTGAAATAGGCGCAAAGGCCAGAATGGGCGCAGAAATGCTCCAATGCCCCAGTTACCGTAGGACGCATGGGTGGAAGTAGCAGCAAGGGAGTAAAAGGCCTCGGACAACCTACCTGCCTGTCTTTCCCAAGAACCCAAGGAGAGGTCGCGGGTCCCGCCTGCACCCTAAACGTACTGGGAAAGGGAGGGAAGAGCTCCCCTCATTGCACGAGAAGATGGAGGGCAGGAGTCGTTTCCAGGGTATACACGGCTAGCGGGCTGCACTTTTCCAGTAAAGAGGCCATCTCAGAAGTAGCAAACACACCTCAGAGGCAAATGCGTTGCAGCGGCCAAAACAGCTGAGTGCGCTCCAAAGGGAGCCTTAAGGGCAAGGCACGGCAGTAATCTAGCCTAGCGCTAACAAGGTCTGCACAGCTGGAAAGACATCTCACAGGAGACTCAAGTGAAGCAAAACAAAAGAACCCCTCCAGATCAGTGCTCGCCAACCTTTTTAAGGCTACGATCACTTTTTGAAGCAAAGGGGGAACCCAGGATCTACCACCCGGCAGCGGAACATCAGCCTGTTGGGGGGGGGAGGGGGAGAGGGAGCCCTGCAGCGGGTGGCCACTGTTCTATGTAGATAGCACCAAACATGCTTTTCTTTTCACATGATGTAAATCTGGAATAACTCACCTGAGGGCAATGGGGTTCAACTAGGAGAACAAACGAGGATTAAATCGGTTTCTTTTGGTGAGAAGAGCCCATATCCAGAGGCAGAATTTGGCTCTTTGATCACCTTGGCCCAAAACAAACAAGCCTTTATTCTTTTGTGGGATGGGATCAGAAGCCAGTGTAAATCAGGGTCTGGGAAACGCCACTGCTACTCCTCTCCATGGCCAGAAGGAACTGCTGAGCTTCCAGGAGAGATGTCATGGTCTACACCTGGGAGGGCTCCCTTGCCTGTTTTGTTTCGCTTTCGTAAAGCGCTTTCATGCAAGGTGGGGGCAACTTTAAAGACCTGCAAACCACAGAGCAGTGGTTCTTGGAATTGCCGAAAGAGGAAAGAAAAAATCTCTCTTGCAAACTCAGCAATTTTGCCAAGGAGTAAGGAGAGTGTCAATAGAGCTATTATTACAGCACGAGACGCCGACAGACGCATGCCACCTTCCCTCACAAAGTGCTGCTAACTTGCCCGCAGGTCCTCGTGCAGCAGGATGGAGCTGCATGATGCCAGCTTCATTTGCTCTCTTTGTGGGGACAGTGTAGCATGGCGGTGGGAGCTGACCCTGTCTCCCCTGAAGCTCTCGCTTGGTGATTTGTTACTGGAGGCTGCATACCGCAAAAAGCTGCCTTGTGACTGTA
>NW_005843966.1:0-4598 GCF_000455745.1 Alligator sinensis | reverse complement strand
CCTTTGAAGCTGTGTTTCAATGCACTCCTTTTCCTTACAATCATTAGTCATGAGATGGGGAGGGAGAGCGAGAGGAATGAATTGCGGGCTGCCGATATGGGGTAGAAGTGAAGATAGTTGATACTAATAGTTACAACAAATGAATAAGCCAGCAAAATGTGTAACAGCTTGGCGTGCAGCAGAAATAAAGGCTACGGACAGGTGTCCTTGCAATGTGTTGTGATTTATGATGCTCTAAAACATCATTAGTCTAATTGAATATATGTTTAACTGGAGTGTGTCAGTGGTTACTGTGAGTGCACAGCTGGTCAGAGAAAATGAACACCATCTCTCTACATTAAAATACTGTGAAATACGCTAATGCACATCACTCACGAACTATAGTATGGCACGTCCCACAGTACGGATCACCGAATCACGTGGGCTGTGTAATTGCTGGTGGGGATAGAACTGTAACCTGGGTATACGTGCCAAAAACACCACTTGGGTGGCTAGAAAACTGCCGTTCAGTTGCACTAAAGAGAACAGACTTCTGCCCTCGGCTCCCGCGCAGCACATTCCTCTTTCCATCTCAGTGCACTCCACAAAACAAGGAAGTATCAACATCCCCGTAGCATAGGTGGGGAAACCAAGTCCCAGAGATTTGATGTGACATCACAGCAATAATTTGCATCTAGCATTCCCGCGTTTGACCCTAGTGCCCTTGGCAACAAGGTGACGGCACTCGGCAAGGATGCTGCAGTCCTGCCTCTGGGATCGCAAGCCAGGATCAGAGTTGGTAGCTGAGGAAAACGGTTCTTTTAACAAGGGTCTCTGAAAGAGACTTTGTTATCCACACGGGACCATCCCCAACGGGTTGCTAAACAAGGTGATGGATCGAAGTAATGACCTCCAAAGACTTGAGTCAGATTGGAGGAAATAAGCAGAAATAATAAGCATCTGCTATAAATGCAGGATGTTATTTAGCCAGAAAGAAGCTGGCAAACAATGCTGCCAGCCCTGTGTGCTCTCACTGCAGTTCTGCATAACATTTATTCACTGAAAAGTTTGATCTGCTCTGCTTTGCTCAGACCTCAAGGGACTAAATTGCCTGAGCTCAACTTGTCCCGTTGCAATGAATGATACCACTGGTGGGGTTAAACACAGTCACACGCTCAACGTGTTTTGCTGGATCAGGGGTTTTACAGTGGCGCAGATCCTGACCACTGAAGTCAGTCATCAGGAGCCAGTTTGAGAGGCGACTTTGGTCAACCGATAGATTAAGAGGTTGCTCTTTCCACAATTTTATAAATGGGGAGGGATCCCTGCTACATGGGACAGGAATCCTACGGACAGGCGTCAGGATGGACATGCCTGAGATAAGAGCTGACCCCACCACAGATGCAGAGCATGACCTTTGGCAAGTCATTTTAGCCAGATTTCTAACTTCGGCCAGATTTCTAAGAGCACCTCGACATGAATGGACATTTCAAATATGCATTGGGACCTGGCTCCTGCTGATGTTAATGGAGTCACTTAGGAAAACCTCTCCAGGCTCCTGTCCACCTCTTTTGGTACCCAAATACCTTTACAAATTTGACTTGGTCCCTCGGTGCTTCATCTCCTCATCTGTAAACTAAGGATCGTGTTTCACTATTGTGCAGAACGTTATGAGGAACAAAATACAATCGGAGGCTGCGAGGTACTCAGTTACGATAGGTTTTAGGGACTCAGATATGATAGGTTTGGGGGAGGGGCACAGAAGCCCTCAGCTAGATAGGCAAGCCTATGAAAGTGCTACTCCAGTGAAGTAGGAGACTGTACGTCTCATAGGACCTGGTTTGGGTTTTCTTGTCCCCTCGCAGAAAGCATAATTCAGTACAAGTGTTAATGCAATATTGAAACACGAGAACAAGAACAAGAGGACTATGGATGCAATGGTTATTACCACTGAGTCATTATCCTTAAAGGGAACATAACTAGTTTTCCTTATCTGCGAGTCTGCTGAACAACTAAGCATGCATTTTGAAATTGTTTATATGAAAGAAAGGCTTCCTTCCCTCTCTTCATATAACACAAGAAGTGTTGGCTGTAAGAAAACGTCCATGTAGAATATCACTTGGGTTCAAAGCGGGTGTCTGTTCCCAATATTTAATTACAAAGATCATTCACCCTCTAGAGCTGTTGAGGCGATTACGGGAAAGAACATAAATTCATCTGCTTTAAATTGCCCTATGATGGTCATCCATAATACTTAGTAGCGTGGTATGTTTTAATTTGGCCACTTTCATGTTACTGTACTTTTAGGAAGACAATTATGTATTAATGAGACAACCAGTCGTTCTGGCAAGCGTGTTTCCCGAGTAGACCTTTCAAATATAGACATCCCTCACAGAAGTGGGTTTCATTGTTGTGCAGAATGAACCTAACCCAGAGCCCAGCGAATCAATGCGACAGATTTCAACGCAAGAGGGATCAAGGCTTCAATCCAGAAATTGTCGGGTCATTTGAAGGCTTTAGTATGACTCTTGTGCCACTTTGGCCAGTAAGCAGGCAGAGAGCCAATTTGTTCAAGGGAAGAACTCAGTGTGAATGAAAGGGAATAAGGTAATGCAGGATGAAGACATTCATCAAACTTGTGAAGGAAAATGACTTCTTGCATTACCTCTCCACGCATCTGGGCATGGGGTCTATTCTTGGTACCTGTTACAATAAGGAATTGCACCAATGAAGCTGCACCCATTTTACAAACAAATAAGATCAGAATTCGGTCGGGCAGGGTTCGGTGAATTGACCCAAAGTATTCCAAGGTCCTAGGAGCTCTGGGACAGATCCTGAGTAGCAAAAATCAGTATGGCTCCCCTGATTTCACTAGAGCGACACCAGTCAGCACCTGCTAAGAACTGTGTCTTTCACTTATGTTTTAGAGCAAAGGACTCCACATACCGGCGCTCATAACGTGGCTATTAAAGAGTCAGTATCTGCCAGTTGGTACCAGGCTGCGGTAACTGAGATAACCCCAAGTTGCCTCTACATGCTACTAGGAAACACCAGAGGTATTTCATGTCACAATGGTGTGGTCTGTTGACTTTTCAAACGACTCCCATTGTACTACCCTGCAAACTACATTACTCGCCTGTGGGCTCCAAGTAAAATTTTTTTTTTTAAAGCTAGTTTTTAAAAGCAGTTAATTGTGATTATTAATACCTGTAAGGATGAATGCGCCATGCAGGCTAAACCTTCAGGGTTATTTAATTCAGCTATCAAGCACTGGCCATATCAACCATTAGCCTCGGCATCTGCCAGATAACCAGTAGAAGACACTCCCCATTCACACACAGAGCACACAAAGCTGGAACGCAGCACCCGGGGTTTTGTCCTCTGCCCTGTGTCAAACAATTATAGCATACAAGAAAGGAAGTCACCACAAGCGGGAACCTAATACAGCACCAGGCGAAGGTCCACAATTCCCACTGAGCTGGGTAGCAGTCGTCACCACCCCGCTCATGGTATTATGAATGCCCTGGACCCAGCTCCCCACTGCTTTCATTTCATTATAAGATGGTATAAAGCTATAGAAAGTTCAGGAATGAAGAACTCCCCCTTCCCACGAGGATTATTCCAAACTGAGTATATGAGGCTGGGGCTCAGCTCCTGAAGTGTCAAATGGGCAAAATGTCAGTAGGAAGTCTTAAAAAGTTGAAAACCATACACCCAGACATTTGTGTATTGAGCCTCAAAGAAGAGCCACCCGTATGATCAGAGGCTTACACGGCAAGCCATCCGAGGAAAGGCGGAGGGATCTGGGACTCTTCAGCCTGAGAAGAAGGCGGCTGAGAGGCGACCTGGTAGCAGCTTACCGCTGCACTAGGGGAGCACACCAAGGGTTCGGTGAGCAACTGTTCACTGGGGCACCCGAGGGGAAAACCAGCCACAAACTCCCGGAAGACAAATTCAGGCTCAACATTAGGAAAAACTTCTTTACAGTGAGGGCGGCCAGACTGTGGAATAAGCCCCCTCCAGAGGTGGTACAATCACGTACCCTGGAAGTCTTCAAGAGAAGACCGGATGGTCACCGTGCTCGGGTTACCTGACCCCGGCTGTCTTTCCTGCTTGGTGCAGGGGACTGGACCCGATGATCATCCGAGGTCCCTTCCGGCCTGACAACCTATGAAAGTGAATAGATGGAATCCCGTAGAAAAGGAGTGATGGCAAATGAATAGCCCAGCTAGAATATGAGAGAATTAACACCAGCATAAAACCTCCATTAATCACCAAAGATTTACAGTGTTCCTTCAAGTCCCAGTTTAGGCAAAGACTAAGTAGAAGATGCGAACTAAACTAATTACCCTAATAAACTTATGCTAATAGACCCAATTAACCTGATCAAAAAAGGTTACTCATCTCTTCAAAGCCCCTCCGGGCACCATCACTGTGCCCCAAGGGTGCCCCTGCTGTGTGTGCCCTGGGCAGTGTGCAATGAGCTGCTTGTGCAGGATGAGGGGTGCCCAAGCCATGACACCCTGTCTCTCTGCACACTGCGGGGGAGGGAGGGGATGACCCGGGGCCAGGGGAGTGCTGGTGGGGAAGGCAGGCAGAGGGTGCAGGGGCAGGGGCTG
>NW_005843965.1:25220-25728 GCF_000455745.1 Alligator sinensis | reverse complement strand
TTTTTTTTTACTGGCACTTATTGTTACGGATAGGTTTTACATACGCTAGACTTAGAAACTTAAAGTCATGCTCTCCTGCTGGGACCCGGGTAGAAGGCACTAAAAGTTTTTTGTTACTAAAAGAGCTGACAGAGAAAAGTATTTTGGGGGTGTTGACTGCAGTGATTGTTTTGCACTGTGCTGCCCCCTATGCACCCCATGCTTTGATGCCCCCAACTGCACCCGGTGCCAAGCTGCTCACCCTTCCCTCTCCCATTTTTACACCTGCCAGCTTTCATCCCCACTCCCAAGAAGTCTACCTGAGACCCAGCAGTATTACAGGCAACCTGGGATGCAGAAGCACAGCTGGTGGCTGAGAACACTCCCTTCAGGGTGCTTCACACCCAGTGGTACATCAGGATGTGTTGCTTTTCTCTTTCTGTCCCAGTGGCAGCTGCTTAACATTTTTACTGATGCTAAAGATTCTTTTATAAACCTTACTAATAGCCATTTTAGCTTGCTTTCTATT
>NW_005843965.1:20586-24835 GCF_000455745.1 Alligator sinensis | reverse complement strand
AATGAGGACAGGTGGAAGCAAGGCATTGTTGTGCTGTCAGCTCCATCTGAGACTCATTCCATCCTTCCGATCAGGTAATGGTAGAATGGGCTCTTCCACCGTTCATTCTCTGTCTGTACTCATCATTTGAATTAGGCAAAAAAGTGTTTAAAAAGCGAAATAATTATTTTATCGCTATTCCAAATCCTCTTTACTGCCTTTAAAGTTGACATAGCTAGAGATTTTTGCAAATGAAACGATGTTTCACTTTAGATTAATTTTAATAGCTTCATTGAAGTCTTGTGGTATGTACCTGAGAGTATTTATCGCTAAGTTAAACAATGTTAAATGTTCTGATACTCATGGTGCCTGGTGTAGCCAGGTTAGGAGGAAGTCATTAGCGGGCGGTTTTGGCAGTACATCCATGCCTTCTATTAGTGTCTTTCTTCCAGGGTAGGGGTCAAGCCAAGGTTTCTCGTTTTATTTCTGGCCTGATTACTAGTGTGTAAGATTAGCATAATATTAATACGGGATGTTCCAGGTATAATCAAGAGTTATTTACCCCCAAAGCCGTGGACGGGTAGGGGATAAGGAATAATAATGGCCATATTTTTTTCAAACGGAAACTTTAAGCAGCTAACGTAGATATTACTGGGTAATCCTTTTTGTTTACAGTTTCAGCATGGAGAAGACTCTGCCTTTCCCAGTCTTTCCCTGTGGCTTCCTCTTTCTCATGGCTCACTTCCATATTTCCATCCATCCCGAGCATACCCATGTTTCTGGGGTGATATCTCATCACTCCATGCAAGGCTATATTCTTCTCACCTACTGCTTCACTCTGCATTTCTATACGCCCTACGTGCTCATTCCGATTCTGTTGGCAGGACCAACTATGCCTTTCCAACGAAATTTGCTATTAAAAGAATGCTCCTTTTTGTTTAATACTTTCAGTTTAGAAATAGTTATAAAAGCAATATGCTTAAATTGTTCTGAAAATAGGAAAGCAGTCCATTAGGACATTGTACTTCCCAACAAATGTATGTTAGAACACACCTGTTCTAGGTAATACAGATAAAAGGAAATATATCTGGTACTGGGAAACTACAAAAATATATATTTTTAACAATGATTTTCTGGAAATATTTAGTGACTTCTCAAAATGTGACCTGTCTCATATTTCAAAACATTTTTTCTGATTCTTACCAAGCTTCCTTGAAAAAAGATCTACTGCAAGGCCACACGGGCAACAGAAATTTAGATAAGACTGGCTGCTATGAGGGAAAGGCAAGAACTGAAGATGCTTAAAGCAAAGTTTCTGAAAGGGAGTTCCCTTTTTGTTAAGTGTTTAATGGCCCATATCACTGCATGATTATAGCCCATAGTATTCCTTGTTTTAAAGAAGTTTCAATTTAAAAAATAATGTAGAAAAGATACTGGGGACTTCAATGGATCAAAGACTGCTTCTAGAAAAGTCAACCAAATTTTCTCTTATAAGTGATTTCAGGATATCAATGCAGTTGTAGGTTTAGTTAGCATAATAACTTTGTCCTGCGTTTTAATACTAGTGTGAAAATTGTAATGTCTCCAGAAGTATCTCCAACTAGCTATCCTGCATTATAATATAAGGAACCTTTTGGAAGTGTCCTCAAATTATGCCCGAAGTCACTAGTAGTAATTACTCTCCCTTGTTGGGACCCAGAGGCTGTGGGCCTGGGTTTTCCTTTTCCTAACTTTTCGTAGCATGAGTCTTTGAGCTGGGAAATTTAACCCTGGTTTCAACCAAGCTGCAAAGCTGCAACTCAGCTACAAGGGATGATGTGAGGTTCACTTTGACCATGATTCATTCTTGGCAAAGAAAAAGAAGTCTGGAGATATCTTGTCTGGATGACCAAAATCAAAACAAGAAGCAGACCAACTAATATGCGCACATTAGGCTCTAGAAAAGAGGAACAAATGACAGCAAAGTGACCCCCAACTAAGAATGTAATAAGTATCTAAAATTGGGAAATTTAGTTAAGGTTTATTAGATATGGTATACTGAAATAGGTTCATTAATATGTATTGTAGGGACAGGCTTAAGTTCATTATATGAGAACAAATGCGGTATATAAGTACAACACAAGCTGGCAATTTGGAGCCCCTCTCGAAGAGAACTTGACAGTGATCCAAGAAAATTGTTCCCCACAGACTCCAGACTTAGGAGCCAGGAGTTCCTGTTGCAGACTTCACGGACTAATCACCCCGTGTCATCAAATTCATTGCGCTTTGGGGTTGTGAGCGTGTTGTATTGCTCTTGATGAACCACAATAATAGAACTGTAAGTGCTAATGGCTTGACTGATTTGTCATTAGTTAAGGAGTAACTGTGTCATAGTCTTAGAATTAACACCTGGCACAAGGCCTAATTTAACGTTACTTAAAGTAACAGGCCTCATGCTGTCAGTAGCACCTAGGCATGAACTGTGAACTGCATGCTTATGGTAGCTTCCTTGGTACAGGTAAAAGTGTAATATCTGAACCTGACTCTAAAGGTTTTACTTATATATTCAACATACCAGTTAACATTACAATAAACATTAACCTCTCAAGCAGGTATACCATAATACATAGTGTCTCACCAGACAGAGGCAAGTCTTACAAGAAGCTGAGTCAGAAGGCCTGTGCAAGTAGGCAGCTATTCTATTCGGCTTTGGATCTGGCCCTTCAGATGCCAGAGATTCAATCCGGAGCTCCGGACCGGGTTTCGGCACCAAAGCTTTGTAGCCGCCTTGGAGATCTGGTCTTAGGGTATAATGGGGAATCAATTAAATATCTATAACTTTGGGGGTTTTTGTCTGATTTGCATGAAGCTTGCAGGGTGGTAGCCACCGCTGACAGCATGAAGGCTTCCAAGCTTCAAGAAGATCGGTGCAGGGGCTTGGCGGAAACTGCACCCCAAAGTCTTGAAAGCAAAACTCATGTCACATCTATGTATTACAACACAGTGGGGTGAAAACTTCAGGAATGGTGGCCTCTGCTCAGGTCACAAAGCCTGCTAAGTTTCAAGGATATAAGTGCAGGGCTTTGTGGGGAACTGCACCTCAAGCTGCGGACAAGCAAAATTTGTGACCTGAGTGACACTGTGTGTGTTAAGGCACAGCAGGGTGAAAATAGCGGCAGGGATGTTACCCCCTGCTCCAGCCACAAAGCCTGCCAGCTGTTGAGGAGATAGGTTCTGGGGCCCTGCACCCCTAGCTGCTGACAGGCAAACCTCATGACATGGGCGCTTGTGCAACTGACTGTCTCTGTCTTGGAGCAGCTGATTGTCTGTATTTATTCCGTCCTCTCCTTAGTCTCTGGTTTTGTAGGTCTTAATTGATGCTAATTAACTGGCTATATTAGCTAGCAACTGTGTATTGAGCTCGTCCCTGAGTGAATCATGATTGATTGGTAACTGGTAACACAGTAGCTTAGCAGCCAGGCCTGCAGTAGTCCCCATCCCCCCTCCACCCCCACCCAAGACAGACACAGTTGCACAAGCACCCATGTCATGCCTTTTGTCTGTGTACCTGCCAGGCTTCAAACATCCGGTCTCATGTGGCCTTGGTCTGGGCGGCCGGTAGAGGGCATCCTACAATCTCCTGTAGGCCCGTGGGCTGCCGTCTATCCCCTGAGTGGCTTTTTCCCACTGCCACGACTTTGAATGTTATACCAGTGGGGGACCAGCCACTCAGGGCTCAGTTGCAGCAGGAAGACCACCTGGCGGTAGTCCGTGGGGCTCCACCTCCCCTACACCCCACCTTATGCCAACCTCCAGGAGGTCGTCAGATCTTCTGGGCCATACCCCCAATGATGTGGTGTCTCTTGAGCTTGACGATCTCTGTCGCTCTGTTATGCCCTTAACGCTTCCTCCTGAGATAACTCAATCACTTAGCCATCTGGCTTCTGAAGGGCCTCCACTTGCCCTAAAGCAGTCCCAGACCCAGGACTCTAATTTTAACCAACAGTCAAACAAAGAAAAGACAGATGGTGCAGCATTGTCTTGCCTGCATCGTCATGCCCTACCTCTCAACCCCTCCAAAAGGGAGAAATGAAAAGGAACCAAAACAAACTATACCTTGGGAAGGACCTTCCCGGTTTCCTCCCCAGCCCTACTGCTAGGATAACAGGGCGTCTTTCCACCCCTAGGATCCCACTGGGGCTGACCCATCATCTGGCCAGGGTTGGCCACATCCCCTCGCCCCGGGTTGTTTCTCCCCTCACCCCGCTGAGCACGGTGTGGGTGTCACTCT
>NW_005843965.1:17212-20555 GCF_000455745.1 Alligator sinensis | reverse complement strand
ATCCCATCGGGGGCGTCCTCCTGACCCTGCGGTACCTTCTCAAGTGGCTGGCCACCTCCCACACGGTGTGCCGATACCCAGCCTCCTGCCATCCTTTCTCCGCAGCCTCTCTTGCTGGCCACGGCCATTTCTGCCAGGAGGGAGAGTCTCCTCTGGCTCCCTTGTCCCCCTGACACTCCCACCTTTACTGGTGTAGAGAGCCTCCCCTCCTGGCTCTTCCGTTCCTCCGATGCTCCCGCTTTTGCCAGTGAAGGGAGCCTCCTCTGGCTCCTCTGCCTCTTCGCCCCACTGATCTCCACTGGCACAGAGAGCCCCTGCCAG
Source organism: Alligator sinensis (assembly GCF_000455745.1). Classification (NCBI taxonomy): domain Eukaryota; kingdom Metazoa; phylum Chordata; order Crocodylia; family Alligatoridae; genus Alligator; species Alligator sinensis. The sequence continues at coordinate 20,234 of NW_005843965.1, read as the reverse complement.
CTCTCTCTCCCCTGGAGTCTCTCTCATGGCATCTTCCTTGAGCATCTTCTCCGATGCTCCTTCTCGCTTCTGTGTATTCCGGGCAGCGCCTGGCATCAGAGACCTCCCAGTCTCTGTTCTGCTCCTCCCACTGGCTTCCCCGGCAGTTTACTTTATTCCTGCCAGCCGTTGATTACCAATGACATCACCAGCTGGTTTCAGCTGGATAAAGGTGCGGCTTATGACCTGCACAGATTTCCTTTCTCCCTTGTTACCAAATCTGCCCATTACTTTGGGGTGTGCTCATTTATTAGGGATAGTTTCTAGGGTCTTGGTGATTCTGTCAATGTGCTGCTTGTGTTACTATACGGAGCTGTATTTCTCCCTTCTGCAAGCCCTCACCCCCAGTGGAGCTATCTTGCAGGACTCAATCCCAATGGGACTGGGTTCCTCCAGTCACCAAATCAGTCATACACACAAACACACACAAATTAACGTGACACGCCTGACCTGGCCGGGCTGATCAGCATGGACAGGCTGACACCCTCATATGCCAAGAATCAGTTCATAAGAGCAACAATAAAATGCAGTCAAACACAAGCACACAGGTAAACAGAATCCCTCTGAATCCGGCTGGGTGTCCAGCTGACACCCTCATGGGCCAGCATTCAGTTCATAAGGGCACGTCTGAGTCAAACTGGGTCAATCAGCCTGTACAAGCTGATCCCCTTATGTGTTTCAAACTCAGCACGTCCCAATCTTTGGCCTCTTGATGAGCAGACCCCACAATAATTTGGGCTTCACAGGGATCTTTAGCATAGGTAAAAGAAGCGTTGCTGCAGAGCACGGGAGGAAAGAGAAGCAGAGAAGGAAAAATATACCCAATTACTACCAGTTTGACTATAAAAGTTATTTATTGCTAAGCATATGAAATATATAATAGTACTAGTAGTAATAGACATGCAAAAGAAAAACAAACACCAACAATGACAATACTACCCTGGTTTCACTAAGTATTTGGGGAAACTTAGCTCAAGCTTAACTGATACAGTTCAGGTTCAGAAGTTTATGCCTAGAAAGAAGACAGAGAACGCTGGGATCTCACCTAGTCCACGGTACTCAGGCTGCAAAGCTGACAGGCACAGTCCGTAGCACAATCCTTGAAGAGAGAGATGATCTGTTCTTCCAGCGTCCCAAGAACGACAGGGGATGGTGTCAGCACAGGGGTTTTCTTCTTCTCCTTCTTTCCTCCTGCTTCTACTTCTTTTCCTTCCTTTTCCTCTTCTAGCAGCACACACACTTACAGATTTTTATACCCTCAGTTCAGCTGCTTTGAAGCACCCTCAGTAGTGTAAATCATTGTCTTTTCTATTGACAAGGGGTTATCTGGTTTGGACCATCTCAGGAAACTGATTGATAATCAGGAAACACTTAAGATTAGGGAGTAACCCAAATACTTGGGAGCCAGCTTGAAATTCCTATGGGTGGCAGATATACTGATGGGATATCTCATGGTTTCTTCAGGAACAATAGATAGCTTGCAGCATCAGGATTTTGGATTTTTACTTGTTGTGCACAAGCCTCAGCTTAGCATGACTTTTCCAGATCTTACTATAGTCTTTTAACAGACTTAAAACAATTATTGGGGTGCTCATAACCTTTTGTGGAGAGGACTCCCACCAGTCGTCTCGGGAAAGATATGACAACACCTGGGATTAGGGCTCCAGCAGGCTGGATGCTGTGATGAACCCTTAACCATTGTTCAAATGTTGCCCATACCCCCTCTGACTCGGTCTCTTGCCTCAGCATTCCCTAACCCGGCAACCGAGTTTTAGTCAATCAAGTTTAAATAGGCCTCCCATAGTGGGACCGGGGAATGTACGGCCCGAGATGCCTATTAAACTTAGAGCTGTGTGTGTGTGTCTGGGGGGGGGAAAGTCCTTAGCAAATCCAGATTAGAACTGGCCTGATAAATGCTGAGCTGGGTCTGTGTGAACATGGGTTGATTAACATTGGAAGCACAGATTCCCCATCATGCAGCGCTCTCCTGCTTCTCTGGTCCCAGAATTCACTGCAGCCTCTGCTTCAGGCTTTCTGTTTTCCATCTCTCATGTAAATGAGACCTAGGGCAGTTGATTCACTCGTCACCCTTATCTGGTGAGGGTCTTAGGTGCGTCTCTCACTGCATCTTAATCAGTTTCGTTTAGGTAGAGGAGGGGAGGGGGGTGAGTCCTTTGTGAGTCAGACAGACTGCATCCTGTACCAGGGTTCCCCAAGAATACAGAGCTGAGACGTAACACCCTCCAGCTGCGTGTGAGGCCTGTTGCTGCCAGTAAGTAATTTCTTTGCATTACTTTTATATCTTTTCTCTTTCTACTGTGTTCTCCCCAACCTGGGGGGTCCCTACTTACCGTTTGGGGTTCTTTTCCCCATTCTTCTCCGGGACAATCTGTCAGCAGCCAGAGGTGCAGGGCCCCAGAAGCCAGAACCCCTGCACCTATCTCCTTGGCAGCTGGCAGGCTTCATGGCCACAGCAGGGGCTACCATCCCTGCAGCTTTCACCCTGCTGTGCCTTAACACACACAGTGTCACCCATGTCACAAGTTTTGCTCGTCTGCAGCTTAAGGTGCAGTTCCCCCCAAACTCCTGCACTGATCTTCTTGAAACTTGGCATGTATTGCGGCCTCATCAGGGGCCACCACCAGTGCAGTTTTCACTCCCCCCCGCCCCCCTGTGTTGTAACACATAGACATGACATGAGTTTTGCTTTCAAGAATTTGGGGTGCAGTTCCCCCCGAACCCCTGCACCGATCTTCTTGAAACTTGGCAGGCTTCATGCTCAAAGAGAGGCTACAATTTCAGCAAATTCCATCCAAATCAGACAAAAAAACAAAGTTATAGATATTTCGTTGTTTCCCCATTGTACTCTATTGCCAGATCTCTGAAGTGGCTCCGAAGCATTTCTGAAGCACTTTGGAAGCTCCGAACCACTTTGGAAAGCCTAACGAAGCCAGCGCTTCGATCCAGACATGCTGCTTCGGGG
>NW_005843965.1:16538-16848 GCF_000455745.1 Alligator sinensis | reverse complement strand
CCCCGTATTGTAACACATAGACGTTGCATGAGTTTTCCTTTCAAGAATTTGGGATAGAGTTCGCCCCAAACCCCTGCACCAATCTTCTTGAAACCTGGCAAGCTTCATGCTCAAAGGAGAGGCTACAATTTCAGCAAATTTCATCCAAATCAGACAAAAAAACAAAGTTATAGATATTTCATTGTTTCCCCATTATACCCTATGGCTGGATATCCGAAGCGGCTCCAACATTTTTCTGAAGTGCTTTGGAAGTGCCAAACCACTTCGGAAAGCCAAACAAAGCCAGCACTTCAGACGCTGCTTCGGACGC
>NW_005843965.1:6046-16528 GCF_000455745.1 Alligator sinensis | reverse complement strand
CGGGATCCGAAGCACGGTCCAAAGCCTCGCGCAGCCCTATGAGTTGACATTAGAAGGACTAAACTAGTATGTGCTATTTGGCAGCCGGTCACATCACCATAAACAATCAGTATTAATATTGCTGCTGATTGTTTCTGTTGTTGTGACTGGTTGCCATATTCAAGCTGTCCACCAAGGAATAATTAAAGACAAACCCTCCACGTATTTCTAATAAAAGAAGGAACACACTCTTCCATTTGCTCGCTTAGGATGAGTTTGTGACAAGTTTTAACCATTTATATATTTCCTTTCTGGGTATAAAAACTAGGTACGCAGTAGGACCTATCTTGTTGGGAATTACATAGATACTTTTCCATCTGGATGTGTACATGTGTTCTTCACTGCAAATTAATCATTAGTTGGTTCCTCACCTGTAATTCAGATTCATGGTTTTTTGAAAAACATTTTTCTATCCATTTTTGATTGAGTGTTAGCCACTGAGAAACTAGTTTGCCTACTTTTGTAAGGTATTCAGTTAACCATTTCAAAATCAGTTGCATTATGCAGTATGGTGCCAGTCTTCAGATACCTGAGTAAGACAAGTTTTAGATAAATGTATTATTATCCTACCTGTCATTGGAATGGCAAATGATAGGGGAAACCCCACCTAGAGCCTCATCCTAGAGTCATCTGGAAGTCACCCCCATCTTTCCTATAAGTCCTCATCTGGGCTAAACCGTTAGTATCTGGAAATGGTGAATCTAGGTGCACACTTTTCATCAGGAGCAAGGTGAATGGTTAGGGCTCAAATGGGCAGAAGAATCCTAATATGGATCAGCAGCCACAAAGTTCCAGGTGCCTGGCAGAGGATTGTCTTTGGACAATGGCAGGAGCCACATAGCTGAGTAAGAAGGCACTGCGGGCCAGACCCAAAGCCCTCCAGCCATCAAGCATTAGCTCTCTACTGGGTAAAGGTTACAGCATCTTAGAGTGTGCACCTCACTACTACTTACCACAGCTTGCACATTATATTATTTTTCAGGGACAATCTTCTGGTACCAAAAGCTTCCACCCTCCCAGTACTTCACCATAATCATCCACTAACCCTTCACAAAAAGACTCATACCAAGAATTTCCTAGGTGCTGCTGCTAGGCCTCAGAAGCTAGAAGCCAATAGCCAAAGATCTTCACACAAGTGGCCTAGATGTGCTGGTCACATGATTCTCACTTGGCATTGAGAGCATGAGGTTCTACCTAAGTGTCCAGGCAGCCCTATTTAGGGAGGGCCTGCCTGGCTCAATCCAAGGAGGCCCCTATAAAAATTGGGGTAAAAAAGGCTTGCTTCTCATTGACTCTTTGTTGGTTTGCCACAATCAGCAGGATTTCCCTTTTAGAGGGAGAAACAATCACAAAGATGGACAGAAATTGATAATCGGATGCTGGAATGTCCATACATTACTTGACTCAAAGTTAAATCAAGATTGCAGAAGAATGGCATTAGTTGTGAAAGAGCTACATGGCTATCAACTAAATATCACTGCTTATCTAAGACTAGACTACACAATGGCAGTGTGCTTAGAAAACAAGAATACACTTTCTACTAGTTAGGTTATAAGGCAAACCAGAATGCCAGCCTATGCAGGGTAGAAATGACAATAACACGACAACTTTCTGGCAATACGAAGTGCCCCTGCCCCAGCACTACTGGAACAAACAAAGACAAGTTAGGTTATAAGGCAAACCAGAATGCCAGCCTATGCAGGGTAGAAATGACAATAACACGACAACTTTCTGGCAATACGAAGTGCCCCTGCCCCAGCACTACTGGAAAAAACAAAGACACCATTCTACAGCCAGCTGAGTGACACCCTAAGAAACATACCTAACAATGATAAAATTCTTCTACTGGGTGACTTCAGTGCATGGTTTGGAGGGGACTACACCACTGGGAACAGCCATGTAGAAATTTGGTCATGGGTGTCTAAACACAAACGGAGAATTACTCCTAACACTCTACGCAGAGTTTGACCTTGCTGTTAGGAACACCTTCTTCAACATGCCAGAAAAGTGGTTCTATTCTTGGCAGCACCTTTGCTCAAAACAATGGCACCTTTAAAACTATGTCATCACTCGTCACAATTACCTGAGGGATATTTATATTTCCAGGGCTTTGTGACGCACAGAATATTCTGTGGATCACCAGCTTATCCATACTTAATTGAACATCAAGAGTCACACTACTAGACCCAAGGTTGCTCCAAAACCAAAATGACATGTCAATTTGTTGAGACATTGCACAGAAGAGAAGAGAACTCAGCAACTTGCATTCATGCTGAACTATCAAATTGAGTTAATGGAAGAGCAAGCTGAACTGTCGATGAAAGGTGGCATGCCTTTCAAACTTCACTGCAATCAACACCTAATGAAGTCTTGGTTGTCCCAAAACAATGTATGTGGACTGGTTTGATGCAAATGACAACAATATTCAAACACTCCATGTGACCCATCCAGCTATGCACCAACTTATACCGAACAACCTCTCCTCTCTCGGGGCTGCAGAAGCCTTCAAGAAATCAAAATTTGAAGTGCAGAAAAAGCTGTGGAGGACACTTGGTAGAGAAACAAAGCAAGAGAACTACAAGCTGTTGCTTATACAAATAACATTCAAGTGGTTTTTTTTTCAGGAGTTAAAACACATTTATGAACCACAAAGAGCCAATACCTGTCCAATCCTGTCTCCTGACAGTACCACCCTCTTGACTGAGCACAGTATGGTATTAGAAAGCTAGGAAGAACATTTTGCCACCCTCCTCAATCATGAGTCAAACACAAATGGTCAAATAATAGACTGAATCAAGCAAAGACCAGTTCAATATGAACACAAAGGTCCTGCAACTCTGGAGGAGATTAAGAACGTGCTTTTAGAAATGACAAATGGAAAGGCAGCTGGAGCTTATGAAATCCTAACTGAAGTTCTTAAATATGGTGGCCCTACACTTCACAAAGCTTTGCTAGACCAATTTACTTTCTGCTGGGAAAACCAGTCTTTACCTGAGGATTTTGAAGATACCAAAACTGTAACTATCTAGAAGTGCAAATGATACAGACATGACGGTGTCAACTATAATGCACTTTACTCCTTTTCATTGCTGGTAGCCCCTTGGTAAGCTGTTGCTTAGAAGGCTCCAGGATCTATTCCCTGAATCCCAGTGCAGTTTTCAGTCATCGTGCAGCACTGCTGACATGATGTTTACCCTACGCCAGTTACAGGGGAAAGCTGGCAAACAACAAATGCCCCCGAACATTGTATTTGTCGACTTTAGTAAGGTGTTCAGCTCTGTTGGATGCTGTGCTCCCTGGTGCCTTCTTGTAAAGTTCAGGTGCCCAGACAAATTAATTAGCCTCATACACTGCTTCCATGACAACATGCAGGCCCATATATCAGTGCGTGCCAACTCATCTGATGCCTTTCCTGTAACCAATGGGCTTAAACATGGCTGTGTACTTGCCCCTACATTATTTACTCTGTTCTTGGATGGAGTGCTAGAAGTCACTGCATGTACTACCACTACTGGTGTCACCCTAACACTATGATTTAATTGCAGAATTCTAAACCTCTTCTGATTCAAGGCAAACAGCAAATCCCAACCAAGTGAATTAAAGGAACGACTGGATGCTAATGACCATTCTGAGAATGATCTGCAACATTCACTGAATTCCTTTGCTTATGCTGCAACCCTTTTGGGCCTCTGTATTAATGGAAAGAAAACCAAAGTCGTGTACTAGCCACCTTATGGCAGAAACCTATTACCTCCATCACCACCAGAAATAAAATTGAGTGAAAGCCAATTAAACAATGTCATAGGTAGCGCAACTACTGATGACACCAGCATTGACAAAGAACTTTCAGCATGTTTATAGTCAGGTGCCTCAGCTCTCAGACACCTACAAAAAAGGCTAGGACAAGATGGAGAGGTTAAAGTGTCTACAAAATCACAAGTTTACAGAGCTGTTTTGCTTCCTTGTCTTCTATACTCATTAGAGACCTGGTCTCTTTATTTTTGCCATATCCTAAAACTTAACTGCTTGCAACTATGCAGTATAATGGGTATTAAATGGTCTGACAAAACCAACAACAATGAAGTCCTATGACTAGCAGCTATGCCAAGCGTGGAAGCTATAGAGGCAAATGACCTGGGTGGCCACATCATACACATTGACAACAATCGACTGCCTAAGAGAGTTTTGTTCAGTGAATTTGAAAAAGGCAGTGGGAAGGCTGGCTGTCCCAACCTTAGTTTCATAGTTGGCAGGGTCAGAAGGGATCTGAGCAGATCATCAAGTCCGACCCTCTGCCATGGCATCAAGGAGAAATACACATCCTTGACTTAACTACAGGGACTGCATTTAGCAGCACATACCTTCTACCGGGCTGGACCTAACGTCCTGACAGGATATAGCCCATGACAGGTGAGCTTGGCATTTTGCTATGAATGAAGCACAAAGAGCAACAGAACATCATTGTGCCACCTTGGCCAACAGTAGGAGGGAATGTAGACACCAACTTGCCCTGGAATGTCTTCTGAACCCCACATGCGGAAACTGATGTCCAGTATCAGTAGTGCTCATACTCAAAAACAAGTCATGCAGCTTCCATTGGGTAGAACTATGACAGGTAGTTCAGAAATGCTTTCAATTTCTCACTCTGTGAGAATTTCTTTAGTTATTTTCAGTTTATTTTCATCCTAGATTCACACCTGATTGGGAGCCTGGTCTTTGATCATTTACCCTGCTCTAGGTGTCTTCTCCACAAAACACAGGGAACTGGCATTAAGCAATTTCAGCATTTTGTGCATATTGTATAGTGAGTGAACTGCTTCCTGCCCATGAGTAACATTGCAAGGAGCATCTCTGTGTGGGTGTCTTCTTTAGAGTCCTTCCATGAGCTGATAGGAAATGGCATCTCTTTCAATGATGGATTCTCATTCTGTGCCCTCCATATTCCTGCCAGTAAGCCTGCCCACAGATAATTCGGGTCTAGCTGTCAATAACTTTACCTGACAGGTCAAGATTTGCCTTCCAAGATTTGAGAGCATTACCTTCTCCTAATTTTACAGAGCTGAAAGAGCAAGTACTGGGAATTAATTGGCAGGGTAAATATCAGACTGGGGATTTTTACTCTCAGGGCCCTGTTGTCAACAGAGAGTAGTGGGGTTGCAGTAGACACCTGAAGAGGAAATTTCAAATTTGACTGTTCCACTTATTATCTCTCTCTATGATTTTTATGAACTATTGTCTTTTGGAAACAAAGATCCACTCTTTTTTCTTCTTATTTCTGGTATCTGTGGCTATCCAGTTTATGCCAAACCATGTGAAATGAATTATAAACTGGATGCTGAGAGAACAGCAGTACAACAAAGGAAAACTCCCATCAGAAAATACCATAAGAACTGGGTCTGGAATTTACAATATGCTCTTTGTAATTTCTTTTCTACATTGTGGCCCTTGCATTGCATACTAGGTCAACTAAGAATACAATGGCTTCCTTATGTACAAGACTCCCTCATAGTCCTTCATGGGTCCCAGCACTTTGGTTTGAGACAGTCATGCCTGCAAGTGTAATACACAAAAAAGATAATGTACCAATTGTGTTACACCCTCTGCAGAACAGTACATCAGTCTTCAGCCACCAACTGTCCTGCCTGGCCAAGCAGGGTGACTTGATGTCCAAGGTAGTAGTGATGGATGCGGACATGAAGCAGAATGCCTCGCTCTCCTACCATCTACTCAAGACAACAGTTGCAGGTCTCTCACCATGAGGCTCCAGACAGGCTAAGTTAGGATCCAAAGGCCAATAACAGATGAGGAATAGATGAAGCAGTGGCTTGTTGTGATTATTACAGAGATAGGAGAGGAACACCATTCATCCTTCTCAACTTTTCAATATACTTCCAGTGGATGGGTATAATGTAAAGCCAAAGGCTCCTCTTACTTTAAGGGTGAAGGAGCAGCAGGGAGAGCCTCAGGCTAGGAAAGCTGCCCAATATGAGCTGCCAGAGAATAGGTACCTGCTACAAATACTTACTGCTGAGGAAGCTGTGCTTGGGTAGCACACTGGGCTAGGGTCATGCAAGTATATAAACACAGGCCCTGTTACAGGAGGGGCAGTCTGGCCCTGCAGGCTGCAGAAACATTGAGCACCAAATCAGGAAGATGCTGGAGAGCTCCTAGGTGACACCTGTCTGGAGAAAGGCAAACAGACTGCTTCCTTGCAGAGGAATATGGACTGGGATAAAGGGAACCCTGATTGTGCAGGCAGATAGTCATTGTTTATGTTCAGGCAAAGCAGGGATTTAGTTTGTGTTGCAGCCAGAAGGTTGGAGGTTGAGAAGACCAAGACCCTAACAAGGGTGAAAGCCTGAGGTGGCCTGATATCAGATTGGAGCTAAGTGCCCATCACATTTTTAAGGGATAACACTTGCAAGGTATGGTCATGAGTGTAGGGATTGTTAGAGGCCATGATTAGCACTTAAGGCTAGCTTGTGCCCTGTGGAAGAGCAATGGTGGCCCACTAAGGTCCATGTAGTGAGGGTAAGATGGAGAACAGCAGAAGTTTGGAAGAGCTAGCTGACATCTAGAGGTACTGGGGTTCACTCTAGGACCCATCAGGCAGCCTCCCTTCCAATCAAACAATTACATCAATGTGTGGCAGCTGAGTAAGAAGTGGAGGGCACTCTAGAGCTGGAGCAGGGCAAGGGTTGAGCTCCAGGGGGCATCACAGTCACTCCCAGAGCCCCAACATGGTTACAACTGGGTTTTCATATGTCAATGTGCAGTTTGTTTCTTCACTGAAGGGACAGGAGGAAGAATAGCATAATACATCAAATATGGCTATAGAAGTGTCTTTGTCTCTAATTGAATCACTTTGTATGACTTACTGCTTTTAATCATTAGTTGTAAGGACTGAAGTGGTCCTGAATTTCCTGTTTTAATAACAGAAAAATCTCAACAGGTTGGACTGCTGGGAGAGAGTCAACAGGAAAAAGGTCTATACCAAAAAATGCAAAGCTATACCTTGGGACGATTTATAAAAAATAGAAATACAAACTTGAGGTGGCCTGATATCAGATCAGACCTCAGTGTCCACCCACATTTTTAAGGGATGACACCTGCAAGGCATCGGCATGAGTGCAGAGAAGGTTGGATTCATCAATAGAAGCATTAGGTGCAAAACATGGGACATGTTAGTACCTCTCCTCTTGGCCCTGGTTAGGTGTCATCTAAAGTACTGTGTGGAGTTTTGGACGGCATATTTCAAAAAGGATGTGGAGAAGTTAGACAGGGTCCAGCAGTGAGCCCCAACGATTAGACAGGACTTTTAAATCAAGTCATAAGAAGAGAGTCTGAAAGAGCGAGGCACACTCAGTGTGTGCAAAAGGGCATTTTAGTAGGGACATGATAACAGGCTTCAAGTATCTGAAGAGTTGCCATAAAGAAAAGGAAGAAAACCTTTCCTGTATTGCTGCAGAGACTGGGACATGATCCAATGACCTGAAGTTGCAGCATAGTCAGTTTAGATTGGATATCAGGAAAAACATCAGTGCTAGAACAGTGAGACAACAGTGAGGTTGTGAAAGAGATTTCCTAGGGAAGTTGTGCAGTGTCCATCCCTGGGGTGTTCAGGAAGAGGGTGGATAGCTACTGGTTGGGGATGGTTTAAGCGTAGCCATGCAGATGCCTCACTAGGGAAATTACCTTTGCTTCTGGGTTCTGCTTATTGCTGCATGGGGTTGGGAGGGAATTCCACCCCTACCACAAACGCATATAACCCCACTTTTCTTCAACATGTCTAAGAGTATTTAGGACTTTCTCAGAGACACTGGGTGTCTCCCCAAGGCTGGGGATTTTTACAGGGGTGTGCCACTGCTCCTGCTGGGAAATAATGTAGGAGGTTCCTTGCCCTTCCACTCGGTGTAAAACCAATCCTCAAACTGAAGGGGGGGCGGGGGGAGGTTACCCCATGGTCATATTGGCCCTGCGGGAAAGTGGGGGGCAGAGGGTGGAGTTCGATTGAGGATTCCCTTTCTCTATTCCCAGGGCGTGGCCATTTACCTGGGATATCTTGATTGCTTAGTCACAAACTTTTCCAAATTAGGACATGGACTGCCATGACCTCTCTGCTTTACATGTGGCCGGATACTGTTTTTTGTCATTTGTTGCATCAAGTTTGACAGTAGTTTTACTAGCAGGTTAGATTCGTTAGTAAACAGATATTTATAAGATTTGACTAGGAAAGTCGGTTAGACTACATTACCTACAGGATGCTTTCTGTGTTCATACCTTCACTTAGTGAAAGGAGAAAAGGTAAGTGGAAAGAATGACTACATATTGAGGAGCTACTTCCAGCAGATATAGGAGAGCTCGTAAAGAGCAATGGAAGAGTAGCTCACTGAGGAACATGGCTGAACTTCCTTTGGACCTTGATAAACTATTGAGGGAAACGATGTCAAAAGTGCAGGAAGTAGAAAAGACAAGATATGACAAGAAAAGACAAATTAGGAAAAAAAGAAAAGAAAAAACAAAAACCGGAATTCAGGAAGAAAAGAACAATTGTTTCCCACAAGACAGTAGTGGTTTGGGATCCATTCTGGGAAAACCGATTGAAACCTACACCTGACTTAGAATGAAGAGGGCTGTTTGGGATAAGGTGTACATTAAGTGTTTTTCTTGCTACTGTAGAAATAAAACAGCATTTCGGTTTCAGAAGGCAGTCTGGTGGTCACTAGATTTATCGCTGGTCACACATGCAAAAGGAAGAACAGCAGATAGCATGCCCAGAAATCTAGTGATTTGGGCAGAGTACTGCCCAGGAGGCTTGGTCCAAGAATGGGAGAATCCCATGATTCCTGACAGCAGAGCTGAAGGCAGAAACCTGATATTTCAAGCAATGTTTTGGGCAGTTCATGTATCTACACCTCATCCTATGATGCTCAAAGGCATCTGCTACTGTGGGTTCTTCCTCCCCCGCGCTAAATTATTATGCCCGCCCTTAATTAGCCCCGTCTCTCAGCAAAGCTTTCGGCTCTCTGACAGGCTCCGGCGAATCCTGCTCCACTTCTACCAGGTAGGGAGGTAGCGGTGACAGAGCAGCTTACTGTGCCGGGGCTTCTCCTCCTCTTCTTCTGAAACAGTGACTTCTCCGTGTATTCTGCCCTTTATTTCGGAAAACTATTAATCAAATTAAACATCAGAAAGCTCAGCGTCAGAACGGTGAGATGGAGTAGACGTTGTAGCTTTAACATCACCATCTACTATTGTGTTGGGATGGATTTTGGAGATCTAAGCGGGTATTGGATGCAGGTTCTGAGACTCCTCAGCAAACTGGCTTTGGCGGAAGCATCCCTCTTTATGTAGTCAGGCTTAAGTTGACATTTTAGCCGAAACCCAAAATCAGACCCTATGATGTAGTACAAGTATTTGGATCTTGGTTAAAAAATGACTGTGCGATAATGGATATCACACACAGGGAGGAGAGAGAGCTCAAACGTATGGAAAGTGGAGCCCTACATAGAGGCAACACTTTTATATGGAAGATAAACAGGGGCAGACCTGACCTGAGGAAAACAAGTCGAAAATTTACTCCAGAAAATAGTCTTCTACTATATGCATTTTTTTCTTGAAACTCACATTATATACATTACATACGTCCTCTGTGGTATAGAAATATACCAACAAGTAAGAACATAAGTTGCATATTCTGTGCTTCTTCCAAAAAGGTATGGTTCTGACAGGGATGTCATAGAGAAAAAAACTATCCAGATTTTCGAAACAAGGTATTAAATCTAATTTATGGATAAAAATTTCATTTCTAAAACACGTTTAATCATAACAACAACGAAAATAAGGAAATCGAGTCAAAATATGATGATACTGCCTGTTATAAACTTTCACATCGATACAGAGAGAGGATCCACTGGATAAACATTTTCGTTCAGGAGTTCCTTTGCTGGGAAACCTCCAAAAAGGTAATGGAGTCGATTGGATTCAAAATAATTCCTAAAATCGAAATCTAAAAGATATATCGGAGTTCAATTTTGCGTTATTTCTTCCAATTTTCTCATTAACACGTCATAATAGACCCCAAATATTAATGACATATCGGCTAAATAAATTAACCCTGTCGCTTCAATCTATTTCTTATTCAGACACATATAACAGTGTAGGTACAAACACGCATAATTTGCTTTAGGTAGCTGTCCCGTGACCATTATGCTTTAAAATATATTCTTTTACACACTTTTTAAAAATCAAAGAGCAACGAGCATAACGTCCTGTCGCTTGGTGGCGCTGTTGACTAATACGAGGAAAGCGTGACCTGCAGTAGCTGAAGTCCCGGCTCTCCGGCAGGAAAACACTGTCTCTAGGAACCGGGAGCAGGAGAGCGGCTGTCTCGTCTCTTGTCTTTGAGAATATCACAGGAGACATCGGCACAACTCACCCTGT
>NW_005843965.1:0-5985 GCF_000455745.1 Alligator sinensis | reverse complement strand
GGGTGGGGGACCCGGAGGCAAAAACAAGGCGGAGCAGGCAAGCCGCGTCTGTCCTTCTGCTCCTGTGCGTGGGGGCGATCGGCTCGGAGACGGTGCGGTACTCGGTGCCGGAGGAAATGGAGAGCGGGTCCTTCGTGGCTAATGTGGCAAAGGATGTGGGGCTGGAGCCCAGGAGCCTGTCTGCTCGCAGGGCCCGCCTGGTGTCGGACGCCGCGAGCCGGCATTTCCAGCTGAATGGCAAGACTGGGGACTTGCTTATCAAAGAGAAACTGGACCGCGAGGAACTGTGCGGGCAGACGGAGCCCTGCCTTGTTCGCTTTGAGCTAGTCCTGGAGAATCCCTTGCAGTCGTACCTAGCTGAGGTGAGGGTTACTGACATAAATGATCATTCCCCAGTGTTTTCAGAAAATGAATTTACCATACAAATACTTGAAGCAACTCCCCCGGGGGCGCGGTTTCCCTTGGAAAAAGCCGAGGATTTAGATGTGGGGAACAATAGCCTCCAGAACTACAGCCTTAATACTAACAGTTATTTCTCCCTCTATTCTCGCGTTAGGAATAACGGTATGAAATACGCAGAGCTGATCCTAGATAAAGCTTTAGACAGGGAAGAGCAGTCAAAAATGAACCTGTTATTCACAGCGGTGGACGGCGGCTCCCCGCCGAGGTCCGGCACTGCGCAAATCCGCGTCATCGTCCTCGATGCCAACGACAACCCTCCCGTTTTCTCCCGGGCCACTTACAAAGCCCAGGTTCTGGAAAACAGCCCCAGAGATTTCCTCGTTCTGGCTGTTTCTGCCACTGACTTGGACGAGGGAAGTAACGGGGAGATCTCCTACTCCTTCAGCCAGAAATCCAAGGAAAGCAGTAAAGTGTTCCATATCAACACAGTCTCAGGAGAAATTCGGCTTCTGGAAGAACTGGATTTCGAAACGAGGGAGACCTACGAGCTGTACATCCAGGCCACGGACGGCGGGGGCCTGTCGGCGCACTGCAAAGTCCTGGTGGAGGTGGTGGATGTGAACGACAACGCGCCAGAGGTGACCCTGACATCGCTCATCAGCCCCATCCCCGAGGACGCGCCCCCCGAGACGGTGGTGGCCCTGCTCAGCGTCAGGGACCGCGACTCCGGGGACAACGGGAGGGCAGCCTGCTCCATAGAGGACGCGCTGCCCTTCTCCCTGAAGGCGACGTTCCGGGACTCGTACGCGCTGGTCACGGAGCGGGCGCTGGACCGCGAGAGCGTGTCGGAGTACAACATCACGATCGTGGCGCGGGACCAGGGCGCCCCCAGCCTGTCCGCCGAGCAGAGGATCAGGGTGAGAGTGTCCGACATCAACGACAACGCGCCCGTGTTCAGCCAGGCGGCCTACACCATGCACGTGCGGGAGAACACGGCGCCCGGCACGGCGATCGGCACAGTGCGCGCCGCCGACGCGGACGCGGAGCACAACGCCCGAGTGACCTACTCGCTCGTGCCCGCCGGCGCCGGCGCCGGGGCCCTGCCCGTGCTCGCCTACGTGGCGGTGAACTCGGCGGACGGCAGCGTGTACGCGCTGCGCTCCCTGGACTACGAGCAGACGAGGCAGCTGGAGGTGGGCGTGAGAGCGACGGACGCCGGGTCCCCGGCGCTCAGCTCCGAGGCCGTGCTGCGCGTCGTGGTGCTGGACGAGAACGGGTGGACGCGGCCGCGGGGCAGAACGCCTGGCTGTCCTACCAGCTGCTCCGCGCCACGGAGCCGGGGCTCTTCGCCGTGGCGCTGCACAGCGGCGAAGTGAGGACGAGCCGGCCGCTGACGGAGCGCGACACGGTGAAGCACAGGCTTATTGTGCTCGTCAGGGACAGCGGGGAGTCGCCCCTGTCCTCCTCCGCCACCCTCAACATCCTGCTCGTGGACGGCTTTTCCGACGCCTACCTGCAGTCCGCTGATGCCGCCGCCGCCGCCGCCGCCGAAGGGGCCGACACAGGCGCTTTAACCATGTACCTAACCGTCTCCCTGTGCCTCGTGTCCTTCCTCTTCCTGCTCTCCGTCGTGACATTTGTCCTGCTCAAGGTGTGCCGGAGGAGAGGGGGCGGGGAGCAGTACACCAGTGCTCCCGGCACGTTGTATGGCGACGGCAACTTGCCGAGAGACTGGGTGGATGTGTCGGGGACCGGCACCCTGTCCAGGAGTTACCGATACGAAGTGTGCTTGAGCACGGGGTCGGGGAGCAGCGAATTCCGGTTCCTGAGGCCCCTCGTGCCCTGCCCTCCGCAGCAGGGGGGCTGCGTCGTGACGGGCTCCGGGAAGGAACGGGATCTTCTCACCGACTCTCATGCGCCCACCGACTTGGAAGGCGCCGACCAGGTAAGGGTTGGGTGGGCTCTTCCGCCCTTCATTCTCTATCAGTGCGTCACCATCTTTTCAATTTAGCTCCAAAGAGTGTAAGATATCGAAAAGAATATGTATTAGTGTTCATAATACTGTTTCCTTTAACGTGAACATAGCTACTTATTCTTGGAAATGAAACGGTGTTTCCCTTTAGATTATTTTTAATATCTTCATTGAACAGTTTCCAATTGCTAAAATAAACAATGTTAAATATTCCGATATTAATGGTGCCTTGTGTAGCCACTTTATAAGGAAAATAATTAGCGGGCGTTTGTGGCAATACATCCATACCTTTATTAGTGTCTTTTTTTCCGGGAAGGGGTCAAGCCAAGCTTTCTCATATTATTTCTGGCCTGATTACTAGTGTGAAAGCTAAACGTTAAATTAATACGAGATGATACAGGCAGGCTCCAGAGTTAGTTATTTACATAAACGTTGTAGACTTCTTTCATTGGAAGTGGCTGTTGTAGGAAGAGTTATACTTGCCCCATAAGTAGGGGATAATGAATAGTTATGAAAAAATTTTTTAAGGAAGATTTAAGGGGCTAAATTATATATTACTAGGAAATCTTGTTTGTTTAGTTTTCAGCACTGAGAGGACATTGCCTTTCTCAGCCCTTCCCTGTGCCTTCCTCTTTCTCACTTCTATATTTGTGTCCTTCCTGTACTCCATCCAAGGCCATATTCTTCCCACCGACTGCCTCACTGTACATGCCTATATGTGCTACGGGCTCATTCTGAGTCTCTTTGCCAGACCAACCATGCCTTTAAACCCCACAGGACTTCCAGAGAAACTTCAGATTGAAAGAACGTTCCTTTATGTTTAAAACTTTATTTCTACAAATAGTTATAAATGTAATATGCTTAAATTGTTCTGAAATAGGAAAGCAACCTGTTAGGACATTATACTTCCCAAGAAATAGATATTAGGACACATCTGTTCTCCTTAAGACATGTAAAATGGAACATATGGAGCATTACAAAGCTACAGAAAACATATTTTAACTGTGATTGTCTGGAAATATTTAGTGACTGCCCAAAACCTAACCCATTGTATACTTCAAAGTGGGTTTTTTTCTTACTCTTACCAAGGCTCCTTGAAAAAATATCTACTGTAAGATGACATGGACAAGAGAAATCTACAGAAGACTGCCTGGTTTGAGGGAAAGGCAAGAACTGAAGATGCTTAAACCAAAGTCTCTGAAAGGAAGCTCCCCTTTGTCTTAAATCTTGAATGACCTCTGTCACACTGTGGTTATAACCCATAGTATGCATGGTTTAATAGAAGTTTTAGTTTAAAAAAACAAAGTAAATATGATACTGAGGACTTCAATGGACCAAAGACTGCTTCTAGAAAAGTCAAAAAAAATTTCTCTTACCTGTAATTTCAGGGTATGGATGAGGTTGTAGGTTTAGTTAGAATAATAACTTTGTCCTGAGTTTTAATACTAGTATAGAAAATGTAATGGTTCCAGAAGCATCTGCAATCACCTCTCCTGCATTATGACATAAACAACCAATTGGAAGTCTCCTCATACTATGCCTGAAGTCACTAAACACAGTAGGAACTACTCACCCTTCTTGGAACCCAGAGGTCCGTGGGTCTGGGTTTTCCTTCTCTTAACTTTGCTGAGTCTGAGTCTCTGAGCTGGGAAATTTAGCCTTGGTTTCAACTGAGCTGAAAAGCTGCAACAAAAGATGACATGGGAGTTACTTTGACCATGATCCCTTCTTGACAAAAATAAAGAAGTCTCAAGATATCTTTTCTGCATGACAAAAGTCAAAAGACCAAAAAAAGCAAATTTGGTTTGTGAAAATTAAAACAATCAACAGTGACACTGACCACCACCTAAGAGCAAAAAAATTATCTAAAATTGGGAAACTTAGTTAAGATTAAGCATATATGTTAAGAGTAGGCCTCTTAATATGCATTGCGGTGAATGGCTTTAGCTAATTATATGATAAGTGTGGTATATAAGTAGGAAACACTTGGAGCCCCTCCTGAAGAGAACCTCATACCGATCCAAGAAAATTGTTCCCCACTACAGACTCCAGACACAGGAGCCAGGAAATCCTGGACAAGACTTCATGGACTGATCACCTGGTGACATCAAGTTCATTGTGCTTTGGGGTGGTAAACATGTTGTGTTGCTTTTCACTAACCACAGTAATAGATTTGTAACTGCTAAAGACTTAATAAATTCCTGATTGGTTAAGAAGTAACTGTGTCCTAATCTTGGAATTAACACCTGGCACAAGGCCTAATTTAACATCACTGGAAGTAGTAACACACTGCATGCTGTCAGTAGTGCCTAGGCATGAACTGTGACCTGTAGTGCTTATGGTAGCTTCTATTGGTACAGGTAAAATTGTAACATCTGTATCTGACTCTAAAGGTCATAGTTTTATTATCATGGTAACAGTTAACATTACAATAAACATTAACCTCTCAGGCAGGTATACCCTAATACATAGTGTCTCACCAGACAAAGGGAAGTCGTACAAGAAGGAGCTTAGTTGCCATTAGAAGGACTAGGCTAGTACGTGCTATTTGCCAGGAATACTGGATATTAATATTAGTGCTGATTGTTTCTGCTCGTATGATTGGTTGCCAGGGAGCCCATATTCAAGTTGTCCACCAAGGAATCATTAAAGATAAACCCTCCACATATTTCTAATAAAAGAAGGAACACACTCTTCTATTTGCTCCCTGAGGGTGAATTTGTGACAAGCTTTAACTGTTCTCAGCAGTACCATTTATATATTCCCTGTCGGGATATAAAAATTAGGTATGTAGTAGGACCTATCTTAATGGCAATTACATAGGGACTTTGCCATCTTCATGTGAACACCTGTTCTTCACTGCCACTTAATCATTACTTGCTTGTCAACTGTAATTCAGATTTATGGTTTTCTGGAAATAATTTTATATTAATTTGTAGTGAGTCTTAGCTACTGAGAAGCTAGTTTATATACTTCCATAAGATACTCAGTTAACCATCATCATCATCCACCAGCCCTCCGTATGGAGAATTTCCTAGGTGGTGCTGACAGGCATGAAAAATTCGAAGCGAATGATCTCCACACAAGCAGCCAAGGTGTGAAGGTTGCATGAGTCTCACTAGGCAATAGGAACATGAGGTCCTACCTGGGCAATCGGATGGCCCTATTTAGAGAGGCCCTGCCTGCCTCAATCTGAGGAGGCCTTTGTAGAAGTTGAGGTAAAAAAGGCTTGCCTGTCACTGACTCCTGGTTGGTTTCCCACAATCAGTTTCTCCCTTTTAAGAGGAGAAACAATCATAAAAGTGGTCAGAAACTGATAATCAGATGCTGAAACATTTGTGTACAAGTTGACTCAAAAGTAAAATCGAGCTTGCAGAAAATCTGCATTGGTTGCAAAGGAGCGACACAGTATCAAATGCATATCGCTGGCTTATCCAAGACTAGACTACACAACAGCAGTGTGCTTAGAGAAAAATAATACTCTTTCTATTGGTCAGATTATAAAACAGACCAAAATGCCATACTACACAGGGTAGGACTCAAAATAGCAAACACCACTGCTAATAAACTACCACAGCAGCCTGTGCAAATATCCAAACACCTAATGTCAT